>NC_046157.1:134546417-134678917 GCF_011064425.1 Rattus rattus
TCATTGTACTTCGTTCCGTTACGTATTGCTTTCGGGCCGGAATCCGGGTGTGTGGGACTTCGGTAAACACAGGGCGTGCCTGGTCCTAGAGGATTCTGCCTCTGTTGTCGATTCCACCAGGCAAGTCACTTGCAGCAGATAAGATTAGTCTTACATGGCCGAGGCTCGAGGATTCGCTTCAGCGGGGTTCTACTTACAGCCCGGGCTCTCATGATGGCAGCGACCGGGAAGATCTGCCTCTTTTTTTTTTTTTTTTTTTCCCGGGGCTGGGGACCGAACCCAGGACCTTGCGCTTCCTAGGCAAGCGCTCTACCACTGAGCCAAATCCCCAACCCCTGTGATATTATCTTTTAATTGAATTTTATTTATTATTTTATTCATTTTATATCCCACTGTGATGTTATTATCTCTACAGTTTGATAGAAAAGTAAATTTTGATCGATTTTATTAAAATTCAGTTGCCTGATCATAATCATTCATAATCATAACAGTAGCATAATCATTCCTGAAGTGAAATTTTATTTTGGTATTTTATTTTTGGTTTTTTGAGACAGGGTTTTTCTGTGTGATTCTGGCTGTCCTGGAACTTACTCTGTAGGCCAGGCTTGCCTTGGACTCACAGAGATCCTCCTGCCTCTGTGTTCTGAGTGCTGGGATTAAAAAGAAGTGCACCACTACCACCACCCAGGTATCTTTTTTTTTTAATATTTTGGCAGACTCTGTGTGTGTGTCTGTGTTTGTGTGTGTGTGTGTGTGTGTGTGTGTGTGTGTGTGTGTCTTTATTGGTTTAAAAATAAAGGTTCAATAACTTAGTGGCTAATTTAATTTTTCTCCTATCAGTTGGCTTTTTAAGCACCCCCCTCCCCATCGCCCTTGGTGGTTTAGTCAGTGTTATATTGCTGTGAAGAGAATGGTGTCTCATGGTGAGCACAGAATTCTTATAAAGGGAAGCATTTGATTGGTGGGAAGTGTGCTGGAGAGCAGCTATGAGCTCTGTATCCAGATCTACAGGCAGTAGGCAGGAAGTTCTTTGGGCTTGTCTTGAAAATTTTGAAACCCCAAAGCCCACCCCCAGTGACACACTTCCTCCAACAAGGCTACACCTCCTAATCACTGTAAAGTAGCACCACTCTCTAATGACCAAGCATTCAAATATATGTGCCTGTGAGAGCTTTTTTTATTTATATTTATTAATTGGAATTAAACTTGGAGCCTTATGTTTGCTGGGCAACCACCCTGTTACTGAGCTAAAATCCCACTTAGCCCAGGTTTTATGTTTACTAGAATGGTACCTATCAACCATTCTTGTAAAATGGGAAAGTTTAGACTAGCAAACCTTATAAAAATATTTTTACATGAGTCTTTACAATAAGTGTTAAATAAGAAGAACCAGAAAGAGTAGTAGTGTTAGAGGATAAAGAAGGTAGCTTCAACTTTGATGGTTTTTTTTTTTTTTTGGAGTGTGTATGTGCGTGCTGGATAAGTACATAAAATTGTCACTAATAGTGCAAGTGTGAAATTCAAAGCAAGCTCGATGTCCTCAGCATGGCTGTTCTAGCAGATGCTCATTGAATTGTATACACTTTGGGTCTGGCTAATGTCACTATTTCAATATGCAAGTTTCAATATACAAGTTCTTTACAATAAAGTTTGAACTCGTTATATAAAACGAAAGCCATCTTTAAGAAAATGCAGAGAGGAAGTGGAAAAACAACCTTCTTACTATTGCCCAAGCTTTTCACTTTCCCCGCTTTCCTTATAGTTTACTTATCATAGTTTGTGAGGCTGGAGAAATGGCTGAGAGAGAGAGCCCTTGCTGCTCTTCCAGAGGTCCTAAGTTCAATTCCCAGGAACTAAACTTGGTGGCTTACAACCATCTGTAATGGGATCTGATGCCCTCTTCTGCATGAAGACGGCAACTGTGTCCTCTTTAAACTCATCTATCTTTAAAAATATATAGTTGTGATCAGAATAGGTTTTGAGATTTTGCTCTTTTAGCATTGAAACACATATTCTCATGTAGTTAGAATCTATAAAAGTTCTCAATGGCTGTCTCTTGGTATAGCTTTCATAATCAGCATTAAAACACATAGTCATGGGTTTGGTGATTTAGCTCTCAGTGGTAGAGCGCTTGCCCTATGAAGTGCAAGGCCCTGTTCGGGGTCCCCAGCTCAAAAAAAAACAAAACAAACAAACAAAACAAAACAAAAAAAAAAAAAAAAAAAAAAAACCAAACAAAAACACATAGTCATGTTTTAGACAAAAAACATAAATTCTCAATGACTGCCTCTTGGTATGGCTTTTACAATCATTTGTGTATTTTCAGTCCCTTTGAAGTAGTCCTGTATCTGGGAACAGTGGTGAGTACCTGTAGTGTGAGCCCTAAGAGGCCAAGGCAGGAAGATCATGCATTCAGAGCTGGTCTGCGCTGCATAACAAGACTTTTACCTTAAAAAAAAAAGCTATGGTGGGATGCTTATTTAATTGCAGACCTTGGCAGTTCTCCAACCTTATTTATTTCTAGCATGTTCTCCCTGAATCTCGAGCTCACAGGCTAGGCTGGTTGGTCAGCAAGTCTCAAGAATCTCCGTGTCTGCTTGCCAATGCTGTAATGCAGGAGTGCATTGCCACACTTGGCTGCTATATAGGGCTGAAGTTCATGCTTGACGTTTAATAAAGCTGCTAGGTTTTAAAGCTATTCTGATGGATTAAGTGGAAAGTAGGAGGGGTTGGGGATTTAGCTCAGTGGTAGAGCACTTGTCTAGCAAGCGCAAGGCCCTGGGTTCGGTCCCCAGCTCTGAAAAAAAGAAAAGAAAAAAAAAAAAGTGGAAAGTAGGAGAGAAGTTGAAAGAGGTTAGTAGGTCAGAATTAGCAAACTTTAGAGTTGTTATGAATGCATCGAACCCTTTTAATTTAGATTTGTGTCTCTAGAGATCAGTACATGTAGAGTGAAGACTAAAGTCTACAGTGGTTTCTGTGTGTGTCAGAGTGCCCTTAGTGTGCTGTAGGAGTTGGAGATGGACTGATAAAGGAATGTGTAGGATGCGAGAGCGGCCTCACAGTTTAGAATCTGCAGAACTCGCTTCAGTAATTCAATTGTATTTGTATACGATCATGTACACAGGTGTGTGTGGGTGTACAGGTTCGAGGTTACAATCACTTTCCGAGAACCTTTAAAAATATTTATTATGTATTTTATGTACATGAGTGGCTCTTCGTGAAGATAGAAGAGGGCATCAGATCCCATTACAGATGGCTGTGAGCCACCATGTGGGTGCTGGAATTTGAACTCAGGACCTCTGGAAGAGCAGCCAGTGCTCTTAACCACTGAGCCGTCTCTCCAGCCCCATACTTTTTATTTGTATGTTTGTTTCTTGTTGTTTGTGATTCTCAAAGATCCTGGTTTGACGTCTCTGCTCCAAGGTTCTAGGTGTTCACTGTCGTGCTTGACTTTTACAAAGATCCTAGGAACCCAAACTCAAGTCCTCCTTCTTTATTACTGGAACCATCAAATAGCTCCCTAAATTTCTTAGAGTTATGTTTAAAACAACCAGTTTATTATAAAAGCTATTTGATGATCTCTAGACTGAGGGAATATGATTGTGACAGGAATTGAGTCAAGGTACCTACATTCGAGTCTGTACTTAGCACCGAGTTGTCTACAGTCCCTAAAAGCCTTTTCTGTACTATAAAGTAAATGTTTTTGTGTTTAGAAAGCAAATATTTAGTAAATATTCCAAGACAGCAATGGCAGACTTTATACCAGGTAGATTGAAACTATTGTATTCATTGTACTATTTTTAATTTTATTTTTAAGTTTTTATATTTTAAGGTTTATATATTATGTATATAATGTTCTCTCTGCATGCCAGAAGAGAGCACCATATCGCATTACAGATGGATGTGAGACACCATGTGTTTGCTGGGAATTAAACTCAGAACTTCTGGAAGAGCAGCCAGTGCTCTTAAACACAGAGCCATCTCTCTAGCTCTGAATCATTTTTTTTTTTCTTTTCTTTTTTTTTTTTTCGGAGCTTGGGACCGAACCCAGGGCCTTGTGCTTGCTAGGCAAGCGCTCTACCACTGAGCTAAACCCTCAACCCCCTCTGAATCATTTTTTAAACATGTATTTTTGTTTAAAGAACAAGGTCTTATTGGGTATGTTGCCTAGGGTGCACTTGTGTGCATTCTTATGTTTTTAACAACTTTAAAAAAATTTTTCTATTTGGGTATAAGTTTAAAATTAGCAAAAATACCATTACATTTAATCTTATCCAACCACCCACCCACCCATCTATCCACCCACCCACCCACCCATCCATCCATTCAACCATCCATCCATCGTGGTGTAGGTACATATGTTGAACTCAGAGGACAAGTAGTGGAAGCTGATTCTAGACTTCCACCACATGTTTGTGGGAGCTGACCTTAGGTTGTCATTGTTGGTGGCAAGAGCCCTTACCTGGTCAGCCATCTCACTAGCCACCTATTAAGTTTTTAAATAACTGATTTATTTATAGAAGATAGATAATTTGAAGCATATTTGTAATTTGAACAAATGGTTAATTAAAACATTATAAAAATACTAAATTTAGTTAATCAACAAAATTGACAAAATTTTCCCATACTGATGAGCTGCTGAGGTAGCTTTCTAGGATGGTTAATTTAACTTTATCTGTGGTAATGGGAAATAGTAGTACGTGGATAAAGCTAAAAAAAACCATATTTTATATAGTGCTTTCCTGTCATCTGATGGGTTAAAATGTGCTTGGGTTCATGAAGGAGATGTGGGGCTGGGGCTCAAGCTTATAGGAGCCCTGGGAGCCAGTATGGTAACTTCAGAGCAAAAGGAACCTGTTCTTGGTGCTGTGTGGCTGACCGGTTATATGGGGAAGCCTGCATCATGTAAGACCAGCTTGGCAGTGACAGTGAGAAGGATGGGAAAACTAATGAATAGGAAACTCAGAGAGAGAGATATTTAAGGTCTGTACAGTCGTGGTGGTATTCTTCGGTGTGTGCTTGTGAGTTAACGGGATCTGCTGCAATGGTAGTCCTATTTACAGCACACACTGCATTCACTTTGTTTACTAGCTGAGCAGGTTCTGGCCATAGGAAAGTACTATTGTCAATACCTTTCTAAATAAGTGAATTCATTTCCATGTAATTGTAACTTCAGAATTCCAGGATAAGGGTTTTTTCCCCCACTAAAATTCTTTGCAAATGTTACTGTGGAACCTGGACTTTTAAAGATTCAGAGTCCTATGAAGATGGCAAAGGCCTTGATCCCTGAAAGCTGAGCACTTGATCTGGAAAGCATGGTGGTCACATTTTATTTAAGTACCCGACATAGACTTTACAGCATCCTTTAAAACATGTTTTTAAATTTTGTTTTATGCGTGTGGATGTTTGGTCTGCTTGTATGTCTATACACCAATGCATTCCTGGTTCCAAAGAGGCCAAAGTATTGTATCCAATTTCCTGCAACTTGGGTTACAGACAGTTGTGAACTGCCATGTGGGTGCTGGGAATTAATCCTAGGTCCTCTGGAAGAAACCAGTACTATTAACTGATAAGCCATCTTCCTAGTCCCTAAAAACCTTTTAAGTTGATAAGTGTGGGTTGGTATTATATTACTTTGATATGTATGTAAATATATGTGTGTGTATATATATTATATATATATGTATGTCTGTATATATATGTATATATTTGCTGTTTGTTGCATTTTAGGGCTTTTTTGTGGGGTGGGCTTTTCAAGACAGGTTTTCTCTGCCCTAGAACTTGCTTTGTAGATCAGGCTGGCCTCGAACTCACATCTGCCTCTGTGCCACCATGCCTTGTCTGAGAGTTGGCTTGATCAAAGAATATAGTTAGGCAGGCCTTGAATCTTGTCTCCTAAGTGCTGGCATTATAGGATTGTAGGAGACTGTTGAAAACCTCAAAATCTTTTGGATTAGTGTTTTCCTGAAATAGGTTTTGTGCATGTCAACAAGCTTTTATTCAAGCACTAAATAGAAACATACTACTTTTCTAAAATTAAAATTTGATTCTCCCTCACAAGAATTCATGCAGTTCAATCTGAGGTAACAAGAATACAACTTAATACTTTTTTATTCTCTTAACTTTTCTTATTGTAGACATTGAGAAAAATTAATGACAAAAACTAGTTAATGACACTAAATATCTGTTCTAAGGCAGTGTCTTGGTTAGAGATCCATTGTAATGAGACCCCCCCACGACCAAAAGAAACTTGGGGAGGAAAGGATTTATTTTCCTTATTCTTCCTCATCTCAGTTCATCATTGGAGACAGAGCAAGAACTCAAACAGCACAGCCGCCGAAGTTGCTGAGGCAGAGGTCTAGAGGATGCTGCTTACTGACTTACTCCTCTTGGTTCGCTCAGCCTGCTTTCTTATAGAACCCAGCACCACCAGCCTAGGGATGACGCGGTGGACTGGGCCCTACCCATTAATCACTAATTAAGAAAATACCCCACAGACTTGGCTACAGCCTGATTTTATGGAGGCATTTTTTTTTCAATTGGGGTTGCCTTCTCTCAGATGTCTTTAGCTTATGTCAAGTTAACATAAAATCTAGCCAGCATAGGCAGTCACAATTGTTATTTGAGTCAATAATGTAAGAAACAAGCCAGGAGGTTTTCCCGATCTTTGGCTTTTGATCTTGGCAGTTCTACCCTTAGGGAGATGTTTGGCAACATTAGACAGTTTGGCTTATTTCAGAGTGGTATTGTAGGTTGTGTCTACCTACCACAGCACAGTAAGGAATATGATTCAAGTCGTTTTGTACTTATACTCTTATCTTCCTGTCGTATTGCATTAAAAATATTTGTTACCTATAGATTATAAAATTATAACTTGTTATGTGAAATGCTACATTAGTATTTCCTGAGATATGTATTGTTAGCAAATAATTGAAGAATAAAATAAAAAATTATCATTCGTACTCTGAATGTGTGAGCACTTGATAAATTCTAATGAAATATGTGATCAATGTTGTGTTAATAAGATGTAAGCAACTTGCTGAAGTAAACAAGCTTTTCTGTCAGATTGACTGTCTTGAGGGAAGGATGTGGATACTGGGAATTTAGTCAGGGGCTTGTAAATGTTAGGCAAATGGTGTACCCCCCTGACCCTAAGCCCTTGATCTCCATTTTTAGTATTTATACTTTAGACTTGTCCCTTCTTTGTAGTATTTAAATAATATTTAGAGATTATACTAGTAGGTTATTTAAAAATATAACAAGACTATTCTCTGCTGCTTTCTTTTTCTTTTCTTTCTTTCTTTCTTTTTTTTTTCTTTTCTTTTTTTTCAGAGCTGGGGACCAAACCCAGGGCCTTGTGCTTGCTAGGCAAGCGCTCTACCATTGAGCTAAATCCCCAACCCCTTTTTCTTTTATTTCTATTCTTATTCTTTCTGTTTGTTTTTTGAGATAGGGTCCCTCCACATAGACCTGGCTGTCCTGGAACTCATTATGTAGAGCAGGCAAGCAGGCCTGGAACTCAAGAGCTTTACCTACCTCAGCTTCTTAAGTGTTGGAATTAAAGCCATTCACTACCATGCCTGGATTCTTATTTTTATTTATTTATTCTTATTTTTATTTTCTGTTGAAAATGATCACTCTGGGTTGGAGAAATGATTCAGTTGCTCCAGTGTTTATTGAACATCCATAAGGACTTGAGTTCTGTTCCCAAAGCCCATGTAAAAAGATGGGTGTTGTGTGCAGTTGTACCATGTATGCCAGGAGGCAGAAACAGATGCCTGGGACTGGTTGGTCAGCCAGCTCAGACAAATTAGGAAGACCTGTGTCCTAGTGAAGACTCAGAAATGAACAATGTGGACAGCTTATGAAAAACAATACTCAAGGTTGACCTCTGGTTTCTACATGCACAGCATGTCTATACATATGTGCACCCCTCCACATGGACACACACTAGCATCTATATGTGTGCACATATTTGTACAGCAGTACATGCAAACATTTACATATGACATTTTAAGTTCTGCTTGTAACTTGTGGGCTGTTAAAATCAGGTGGTAGGCCAGGTTATATTTGAAGGCATACTTTGGTGCCCCTTGCATTAGGCTAAAAATGAATAAAGACAATAGTCTAGAGAAAAGGTGGTTTATGAAATAAATATGAAGGAATGTTGAATCTCTAGGCATTTGATTATTATTTATGTGGAAACCAGGGCTATCTATCTTTGTGTTGTTTTCTTTGTATTATATCTTGCAGACAGTTGATATTCATAAAGAGAAAGTGGCAAGAAGAGAAATTGGTATTTTGACTACCAATAAAAACACTTCAAGGACCCATAAGATTATTGCACCAGCCAACCTTGAGCGGCCAGTCCGTTATATTCGAAAACCTATTGACTACACAATTTTAGATGACATTGGACATGGCGTAAAGGTAGGTGCAGTTTCTGTCAAGCTTTCCAGAGGCTCTAATGGAATCCTAGAAAATTAAAGTTCGTTTAATTTCCTCAAGGACCATATCTTGACCCAGTTGTGGTTGTGAAGATTGCTTACTACTGTTGTATCCTCCTTACGTTCTTTAGTGTTACCCTTTCAAAGCAGTCATCTTTCAGTGGATTTGCTTAGTTCATAACAAACTAGATCAACTATAGTATAGTGGTTCTAGTCTTTTAATGATTTAGTAAGGATAGAGAAAAGCATTCAGTATAGTATTAAAATGTTTTTCTTATCTGAAAAATACATCAGCAGACTTTTGGCATTAATTTTCAGAACAGCATATGTTACTAAATATGAATTTGAATTTTTTTTCTAGAATAATTTTTATCTCAACCTTTTGGATGAGAATAGTGGAGTTAAAAATTGTAAATTTATTTCTGGTGACTTTAAATTTATAACATTTTATATTTGGCCATCTTTAAAAGATGCATTTGTGTATCTAGTATGTATATGAAGTACCATCATTAAAACTCTGGAGTGTGGCCCAGTGGTTGAGTATGAGCTTTCTCTCACACAAAGCCCTGCACCCTAGCACTAGCACTTGGAACATCTACTGTAGCTGAGGAAAGTGTACTTCTTGTGAGCTGATTTTTACATTGAAGAGCCCATTCAGAGCTTCAGCTAAGTACATTATGTACAATTTGTATTTCAGTAGTGATTGTGAAAAATACTTAAGTATGACTTGCAATAATTCTATACCTACCTTGAAGCTATAGAGTTCATGTATATATTTTTCTAATATGAGACTATTTAAAATGTACGCCACCATTTTGGCCAGAAATCAGTACATTTTAATTTAATGTTTGATGTGTAAAAATAAAACATGCAGTAAAAATTTATAAAACAACTTTTAATTTAGAGGGCTTTTTGATTTTTTTTTTTTTAAAGATAGATTCTCACTGTTTTCTCCTTGGCTGGCCTGGAACTCATTGTGTAGGGCAGGCTGGCCTTGAACTTACAGAGATCAGCCTGCCTCTACCTCCAGAGTGCTGGGTTTAAAGGTGTGTACCTCAGAGTTTTGAATAAGCGTTATTATCTGGAACTTGATATTTAATTTTATAGTTGATTCCTATATATTTTAATGACTAATTAAAGCATATTAAAATAGGATATGTAACTAAATGTATAATTAAACTGTAATTTGTTTTAACTTGGGGAAAGTTGGTTGAAGACTAACAGTTGCTAATAGAATGTTATAGGCTGCTACCAGAATTTGATGCCAAAAGATACTTGGAATATAAAAGATTTGTCTTTGCCTGTTTATATAATAAAAAGGTGATTCTTTTGTATAATTATTTTTTAATCCTTAAAATAAAATATTTTTCTTTTAGGACTATAGCCTCTGTTGTTTGTAATGTAGTGTTTGCTAATTTGAAGAACTCTTTAAAGGATTTAAAATTTTGAATAAACACTTGTCTTATATCATCAAGGAAACTCCTGTCCATGACACATCTGCTTAACCACTCTTTCTATGATCTACTGAAACATTATTCTGTGAATGCTGATTGCTTAACTTGTTTTTCTTTGTTTTCTTTCTTTTGTCTTCACATCCTGAAGTCCAACTAACCTTTCAATGCTTTTCTTCCTTACCTCTTTTATTTGCTCCATTTATGCATTAAGTGGTTGCTTAGATTTAAGGTAAGAGATTCCAGGGCTGGATTTCCATTCTGTGTTCTTATGTAGAATATTACATATGGGGAGTAAAGAGATATTTTGCATTTGGCCTTTTAGAACCAACAAATTAGTCCTATTTATTTATTATTTAGGTCTGGCAACTTTGTTGTATGTCCTTATGCTCCCTGAGAGTAGGTATTTTTGTCCATTTTGTTCACTGCCCTGTTCTTTGTGCCTAGAACAGTACCAATTACCCATTAGATATTAGTATTTCAAGTATTTGCTGAATGAATGGGTGCTTTTATGAAACTGAAATATAAATTGTATTGTTATAAAGTGTTAAGAGATAAAATTGCTAGATTTTTATAAATGTTGAAATTTTGTTATTGATTGGAGGGCCAACTAATATGCTCTATTGAACCCTCCCCCTGTGTAATGGCTTTTTATTCTATAAATGGTGTGCTTAATTATGTGGTTTGTCATTATCTTCTGACTTCTAATTAAAAACTTGAGTAGCAAAAAATATCATGTCGTATGCCTTTCTTAAGTTGCAGTACATTTTTCAAAAGAATTAGTCTTTTTAAAATATTTGTATAAAATATATTTCAATATAATCTCACCTTAAGTCTTTTTAAAAGTGAATATTTTTGTATATACAACATTCCAAAGTTTATGATAATGCTTAAGAAATACAATAAGAACTAGAGATGAGGTCTGGAAGGTATTTCACAGTGCTAGAACACTAGCCTAGAATGTAGAAGACCCTGGTTCAGTAGAAACCAATCAGCCAAACAAATAAGAAACCCCACACAACCAAGATAAAACTGGTGCTGTTTAAGGATCCATGATAAAAACATTCCAAGTAATTGAAGACACCTGTCAGATACAGTGTCACTAAGGGATCTTCACCAGTCTTACCATTTCTTTTTTCTTTTGTTTTTTTTCTAGACAGGGCGTCTTTTGCTGTCCTGGAACTTTCTGTGTGGGAGGTCAGCCTGCCTCTGCTGGGTCTGAAAGTGTTTGTGCGCAAGCGTGCGTCACTGCCGCCCAGCAGCATTTCTTTTTCTTTCTTAGCCACATTCTCTTCTTTCTTTTCAAATATGTACTTTTCTGTTGCTTTGCAGTTTGGCATATCTTCAGTGTAGTCAGTGATAATCAGGATATAAGATGACTGCTTTACTTAGTATTAACCATGGCCATAAAAATTTTGCCTGACCATGGCAGGTGGTCCTGACAAAGGAAATAAAGTCACTGGAAAGTAGGCTCTAAGCCTTTACTTTGCTGGTAACCCAGGAATGTGGAATTGTGGGAAGATTTCTTCTGTTTAAAATGGCTAAATTACAGTGAACTAGACTTAAAAAAGGCAGGCAGTATTCATTGGTTCTTGCTCTGTTAATATACAAAGTGGTAACAGTGTCCAGAAATATTAAAAGAAGAAAAAGAAATAGGTCCTTTGCTCTTAGTGGTTAGCCTGTTGCCTAGGCTATTCCTCCATGCTTCTTTAAGTTTCTAGGATGGGCAGTGTTTCTCTTTTGACTTTGAACATATTCTCTATATGGTTCTATAGAGAAGGATAATGTTGGACAGGAAATTATGGACTTGGCCTGTCTTCCCCTTCCTCTAATCCATGTATAGATACAAATTATACATAATCCTTCTTTCCTTCTGTATTTAATTTTTTTAAAGATAATCAAGCCACAGCTTTGAGCATTTTTTTTTTTTTTTTTTTTTTTTCGAGTTGGGGACCACTCAGGCCTTGCGCTTCCCAGGCAAGTGCTCACCACTGAGCTTAAATCCCCAACCCCTAGCTTTGATCATATTAAGTATGAATTCAACTACTGAATTCTACATCTAGCCCCAGAGCCTTTCTTTTTAGGGTCCCATGAAGTCTACGCTGGCTTTGAATTCACTGTGTAGCTGAAGCTGGCCTTGAACTCTCGCTGCTTTTGTCTCAGCTTCCCAGTGCTGAGATTACGGACATGTCCTGTAACTGCTCTTTCATTTGTTTTGACTCCCTCCTTTCACTCTGCCCCTGTAGTTTCCACTCAGCGCAGATTTCTTTGTGAAACACTCTGTTGTGGAACACCCTTACCATCTTGACTCAGAGCAGTTAATGGTTTTCCATCCATATGAGACCTTCACAAAATTATGCTTGCTAACATCTTTCTTGGAATGCTGAGGAGAGCTCGAGGGTAGTTCATGAGGTGGCTCTGCAGGGCCTTGTTCTTCCTAAGGATATGCAAGTGTTTAGCAATGTAATCGGAGGATACTTGGTGGATGGTGTAGGTGCCTGTAAGTTGTTCAAGCTCCTGTAAGCAATCCCTTACTCAGGCTTCTGTAGGTAATTCCAATCACCAGTTCATCAAGCCAGACTTGGATGAAACCCTCTTCTCAGTTTGTTATTACCATATCCCATTCTGGGATGGATAGACATTTATTTATATCTTTCTAGAAAAAGTGACACACACCGCCTTCCCCTAACAATTTCTTTTCGCACTGCTACTTTAAAAATTTTTTTGTAGAGATAGTTCTTCCTTTTAAACATGACTCATATATATATATATATCTATATATCTACACACACACACATATATATACACACGTATGTATGTATGCACATATATGCATATGTGTGTATATATAGTATTTATATTCCTTTTATAGACCACTTTACTGTTTTTTTTCCTTTTGAGCTTTTTTTGTATATAGATTCTAAGACTTTGAGAAGGTACTGCAATTTAAATAAAAGCACTGTACAAATTGAAATAAAAAATATAGTTGAAAGTTATTTTCAAGTATCTTTGCTATCCCATGTATAGAATAAAATTTTCTTTTATTCCTTTTCTATTCTTGCTCCTCTCCTTCCTGTTCCTAGCAAATTGAACTGTAGTTTAGTGTTTGGTTCACTTCTCCCCATCACTTATTGTAACTTTGGGTCTTGTGTTGTTTAAGGTTGAGCTTAAAGGACTTTGGTTACTACTCAAATCTTGTGGTATCATTAAATCAAGACAGTGCAGTTTTTAAAAGCTATGGTGGTTATTTGTTTGATTACTTACAAAATTTTCTTCAAATGTGAATTGATTTTTTTGAAAGTGTCTTCTGACATTTTAAAGATAAAATTCCCATACCCTCTGTTTATTAAGAGGGAGATAGCAAGGATAATTTATTTCTTACTTGATAATTTGCATTTACTGTTTGAAAGCAACAGCAAAAGATTACACACAAATGCTTTACTTTAAAAATAATAACATTTCAAAGGTACCATTTGTCATTAAAGATCGTTTTAACATCACACACAACTTGTTCACTGGGCTATTCATTTGAAGAATTTATTGCTTGATATATTATTTCTTGCATGTTTGGATAATTAACAATTATTATTTTAGAACTTAAAAAATATCCACTGAAGTCAGAGTTAATTTTGACAGTACTATGTGACATAATTAAGATTTGTTTTCACAAAATTTATATTTTAAAATTAGCCAGGTGTGGTGGTGCAGCCTTTAATCTTAACACCTGGGAGGAGGCAGAGACAGGCTGATCTCTGTGAGTTCAAGGCCATCCTGGTTTATATATGGTTAGTTTCAGGCTAGCTAAGGCTTCATAGCTATATATATGTATATTAATATATATTAAAATTGTAAATCTGTTCCAACTTCAGTGGTATAATATCTTACTCTTTCATGTTGTAAGTATAACATTTTAATTCTGAAGATAGTATGAGAAATTTGAGATTCTTTGTGTAAATGTGTTGTAAAGATGGCAATGCAAAATAATAGGGACTTAAAAAGGAGCATGCATGAATCTACTTTGTGAATAGTATTCTAACCTTTTGGTCTCAAACAATGTGAAGTTGCATTGCACTGTATTCCTTACTGACTCCTTATAACTGGATTTTTAGGGGTTTCTCTACAAGTACTGACATATTCCTTAGATGACATAATTAGTCCCAGATTGTCCATCTTTTCTGTATTTGAAATTTCATTTTGGAATAGATTTATGAATGCAGTCATGGTCCATCTCTGACTTAGGACTGACTATGTTACACTGTTTCATGCATCAACTAGCCTTCAGTTTGGGCTTTAGTGTATTTAATTCCCACTAGAAGTCACACAGTGATAGTGGCTTTTGTGTTCTCAGTGATGGGTTACCTTAGCCCTAACATTGTGTTTCAGATACTTAGGAAAGTGCCTTGAACTTCTAGCAGCTTTAAGGTAGGTGATTTCCTCATAAGGAGAACATTAAATCTAAATTGTGAGAGTGACTCCCAAGTTGAAAGAGCTGAACTTTTTTTTTTGTATATCATACAATTTATCTGTATATTTTCCAATTATAACTGAGTATATGCATAACTGCATATTTTTAGTTGGAAATTTGTTTGATATACTTGTTATATAAAGAAAACAATTCCCCAAAGAATTGATTAAAGGGCTTATTGTTTTTAATTGAGCTTTTTGTTATCACTAAAGGTTTTAGAATTATACTATTTAATTGTAGCCGAATGTAATATCAAATAGTCTAACCAGTGATCTGTTGGTGTGATGGCCTAATGGCAAATAAATTCTTTACTACAAGTTTAAAATAATTTGGAAAATCCTATTAGGAAGAGTCCTTTGAGTACAACTGTAGAATAGTAGAGTAGGAATTGCATACAAATTGCATGGCCTCTAATTTTTTTCTTATTTAAACCTTCCCCTCTTTATTTTCCAAAAGCAACTTAATTTCATTGCAAGAAGTTAAATTGTTTTTTTTCAACATTTTTTTTAGGTGAGTACCCAGAATATGAAGATGGGTGGACTGCCACGTACAACACCTCCAACTCAGAAGCCCCCAAGTCCCCCTATGTCAGGGAAGGGGACACTTGGGTAAGTATATAATTATATGAAACCATAGAAAAATAACAGGAAAAAAAAAAAAACTGTGTGTTAAAAAAAACCCAACAGCCTCTATGTAAATTGTAGAGAGAATATTTTCTTGGTAATGTTACCTTTTATGTGTAATTTTTTTCTGATATGCATGTCTTTATACTTTAAAAGTGGTTGTTTAGAAATTATTTTTGTAGTGAATTTTACATCAAGACAAAAATCCTAGCCTAAATTCATGGTTAATTATAAAGTCAAATCTACCTTTTCCTTGAAAATTGTCATGATCTGTTTCTATTACAGTTGAGTTTATCAGGCTGTCCTTGTCCAAGAGGCCATGTGGATTATAATGTAACTTGTTAGGATATTTTTGAGTTGTGATTTGGGTTCTGGAGTTAAATATATT
Source organism: Rattus rattus (assembly GCF_011064425.1). Classification (NCBI taxonomy): domain Eukaryota; kingdom Metazoa; phylum Chordata; class Mammalia; order Rodentia; family Muridae; genus Rattus; species Rattus rattus. The sequence goes on from NC_046157.1 coordinate 134,561,792, forward strand.
ACAAATATTGACAGAAGGAAAGTGTGACATTTTTCTTGCACCGTATCCTAGATTTATGATTGAGGCTTGGGTTCAGTGGTGTAGTATAATTCAGAAGCCAGTTGGCTGAAATTCTGGTTTAGCTCTACTGTATGTTCTAAGGTCCTCTAGTCAGTTTGTCAACATTTAGTTTTTTTTTTTTTATCTGAAAAGGGAGTGAGTGCTATTTTATTCTCTATCAACTTTGGTACTACAAAATGGGTCTTTAGAAATGTAACAGACAAGATGCTTTTGGAACCATCATCTTTGTGATATTTTTTCAAAAAACAAAAAACAACAACAACAAAAAAATACCAAAAAGCAAAAAGATAAGAACCCACAAGAAGAAAACCCCAAACAAATAAGCAAACTCCTAATCCCCCATCAAAACTCAGTCAAGCAATTTGGATTTGCAGGGACAGAGGCAAGTTGGTGGGGGATAACGCTGGAAAGAAGCAATCTGACTAGTGGAGAACCAAACATAAAAATGCAACATAAAACATAAAAATGTTTTAATAATGAGTTTATTGTATTTGTTGAGGCCAGGATGTCACTATATAGTATAGTATGTATTGGCCTTGAACTCTTGATTCCTCTTCCTCAAGCTCTGGAATGCTAGGATTTCAAGTTTGTGTCTGTAACTCAGTTTTGGCAGTTTAGATAATTCCATTTATCTGAAATGATCTTTTTTTTCTTAAAAAGGAACGCATCTAGCAGGTCAAGTAAGGTTTAGATTTCGGAGTGTATAAAATGCTCGCAGAGTGTGACGGCTGCAGGGGAGCATTTGCGGTGCTTTTCTTGAGTGTGCCACCTAATGGGGTTTGTTAAGGTTTAGGTTAAGATTGTTATCAAGTAAGCGTTTGGTAAAATTAAAGCTTCTTTTGCGCTCAGATGATTTTGAATGTATATATTCATGTGCTAGTCAGGCCTGCATTTCTTGGGTATTAGCAGGAGTTTAGCTGCTCCTTGATCCATTTGATGGTCCTGGGCTGCTGCTGTAGTCTTTCTCTAGTTACCATGGCATTCCTCTTCCTCCTGCTCTTTTTTTTTTTTTTTAAACTTCTTTAACCTTGGTCATATCACTGTTTTTTTGTGTGTATGTTTTTTGTTTTTGTATAGCTCTTAGGTAAGTGAAGTTAGAATGGAAAGTTCTAGTGTGTAGAAAACATTGTCAAAAAGTAGAGTTTAGAAGTTAATTTCCTGACACAAATATCATATATACCAACATATCATATATTATGTCATATATTATAATTTATTTAATTTAAATTAATTAAATGAATTTATCTGTAATTTGTTTACAAATGTACATTCTAATTTCAGAGATGGTTGATTTGTGTTTTTGAGACAGGATTCCTCTGTGTAAAACCCCTGGCTGTCCTGGAGCTCTCTTTGTAGACCAGGCTGGCCTCAAACTCACAGAGAGCTGCCTGCCTCTGCCTCTGGAGTGCTGAGATTCAAGGCTATGGCACCACTGCCCAGCTGATTCTTGAATACTTAAAAAATATTTTCAGTTCAAAGTTCTAGTCTTTCTTCCTTTCCTTTTGACATAATAGTAGATATAATGTCCCTTATTTATTTTGAGTTGTTAATTATTTTGTTTATTGAACAATACTTGAGGGAAGTTTGAAAAACAATATTATGTGCTGAGTGGTGGTAGTGCACACCTTTAGTCCCAGTACTCAGGAAGAGGTGGAACTCTGAGTTGGAGGTCAGCCTGGTCTACAGTGTAAGTTCCAGTATAGCCAGGGCTACACAGAGAAAGCCTCTCTCAGAAAAAAAAAAAATCTCGTTCAAAGTCACTGAGCTGTTAACCTGAGTGGCTAAGGAAAGTAATGCTTAAAGAAACTCTAGGAACCTCGTGGGGAGTGAATGACTGAGAAATACAAGAGCAATTGAGCAGCATCCTTTTACAAGAGAAGGAAGCTGTTTTTACATTTCATTCCTTGGGATGCTAAGTTCCTTTAAAGTTGTAATCTCATCAGCAAGCTATTGTCTTGAAGGATTTGTTCACTTAACAAGGACTGAATGAATGCTAACTGCTCCAGGAAGCATCTTATGGCCTGTTATTTTCCTTTCTGAGGTTTTTCATTTGCTTCCTTTGAAAGGAGTATTTGGGAAAGGGGAAACAATTTTTTTAATAACATCTGGTTTGGGTTTTATAACTAAGAAGGACTTAGTGTAGTCTTTTAAAGTTTCTTATCAGTGTTGAACTCTGAGGAGAAGAGGTTAAGGTGAAGTTGAAGGTTGTAAAAAAGAAAAAATGAAATTAAATAGTGCATCTTTAAGTATCAATATACCTTTAATTTCTTTGTGTTTAGTGTATAAAAAGGGGAATGAGTTACACCTGGTACTGATCATAATGTGGAGTTTGTGACTCTAAAAATCAAGATTTGTTATCTACATTTTTAAATATCTATGGTTAGGGAGAGAGAGGAGAAGAAGATAATTAGTGCATTCATTCAGTGCATTTGGGAGATTTTGACATGATTCTAAAATAATTCAAATTCTTCTAAGAAAAGAATAGAGTCTAGAAAACATTGGCCTAAACAATGGAAAACTTCTGTGTTTTCTGCAAATAACTGAACAAAATTACATTAGTATAGGGATGAGGCTGGAGACTGAAATTTACACTACATACTCCCCAGAACTCTCTCTACTGGTAGAAGAGTTATATTGAAGGACAGACAAATCGATAGCTGGGTTAAACCACATTTCCTCTTTCTGCTTACAAATTGTGTTTCACTGGCAACTCTGAAATCACCGTGCCGGAACTCGGTTAATCACACGCTACATACGCTCTTCTTTTTGTAGGCGGCACTCCCCCTATCGAACACTGGAGCCAGTGCGTCCTCCAGTGGTACCAAATGATTACGTACCTAGCCCAACCCGTAATATGGCTCCCTCGCAGCAGAGCCCTGTGAGGACAGCTTCTGTGAATCAAAGAAATCGAACTTACAGGTATTTCCTCTACCTCAGCGCAAACACGATGGTCAGAGTACCATAATCTCTTCAGATAACTTCAGTTAATCTCTCTCATTTTCCAAGCACTAAGTTCTTTTTCTCACTCTACTCTCCCAAACCTCATCTAATTCTTCCTCTCTCTCCTCATGTTCTGGGGCAACTTTGAACAGCCAGGAAGGTGAAAAAGACATCCTAGAGATAAACTTAAGTTAATCTAAAAACCGTTACTAACCAGGAACAGCAATTGCAAGTTATTTTTTGGTGGAAATTTACAGATAAAAAACTATTCATAATAAAATGTTAGTATATCACCATGCCATTACAAACCGAAATAAAATAATTTAGTAAAATTTACTAAAAGCTTCTTTAGATAGGTATTAAGCCCTTACATTTATAGGGAATTTACTTAAATTCTTTTTATAAGATAGATTTTATAAATAGGTATCAAAACAAGTTTACTGAACTCAAGAGTTTCTCCTTATCTATTAAGGACTTCATAATTGAAATGGAAGCCTTTCTTGTAGCTATGTCCGTTTCAGAAATGTGTGGGACCCCTGATGCTGTGCTTGCTGTGCTCACACTTCCGTGGCTCTTCCTTCTTCAGCAGCAGTGGGAGCAGTGGAGGAAGCCACCCAAGTAGTCGGAGCAGCAGTCGGGAGAACAGCGGAAGCGGGAGTGTGGGGGTTCCCATTGCTGTTCCTACTCCGTCTCCTCCTAGCGTCTTTCCAGGTAAAGCATTAATGGTCATTTGTTTGGTTTTATTTTGTGAATTTGAATTTAATTTGTTACTGAATTTAGTGAGTTTTCGTGTGTGTGTGTGTGTGTGTGTGTGTGTGAGAGAGAGATTTGCTAGCTGTTAAACCCAGAGTCTCCTAAGATGAGTTTTCTTCTTAATGAAAATTTTAAAGAAGACTTCCATAGCACTCCATATGTGTGTGACAAGTCTACATACCCAGCTGATCTTCATGACCTTGCTATCGTTCTGCTTTGTTCCTTGTCTTATGTCCTTGGTGATAATAGTTCAGTTGGTGCTTTGAGGTTTCATGGTCATTATATATGAGCTACTTCTTTACTTTCAGTTTGTATTATAACTGCATTTTCTTGGAAGTGGTGAAGACATGGTTTGAGAATCATTTTGATAACAAAGGATGGGAAATGTAAATTTAGAGGAGCATTAGAATCTAGCAGTTTCTGAAAAACTATTTCTTCCATTCCTGAAACAGAAAGATACAGTTGTTGATTTGAAGACACAGAGTTTGAATTTATTTTAAAAGCATGATCATAAAAACATTGAGAGAGCAGCTGAAGGGACAGCTGATGGATTCAGAGCCCCTACTGCTCACCCAGGCTTGGTTTCAGCACCCAACTAGGTGGTTCACAACTGCCTATAACTCCAGCTCCAAAAGATTCTAACGCCCTCTTCTGGCCTCTGGAAATCTGTATGCACACTTGCACACTGCATGCACACATAAACTCTTTCAGGCTTCCAACACGTGTAAAAAAAAAAAAACTTTAGTAAAAAAAAAAAAACCCAACAAGAGAAGTCAGATGTGTTGGCATACCCTCCAGCACTCAGGAGGTAGAGGCAGCCCTTGCTGGCTCTTGAGTTTCATGCCAGCCTGTTTTATAGAGTGAGTTCCAGGACAGCCAAGCTCCACGGAGACACCCTGTCTCCAAAAATCAAAAACCAAGCCAAACTAAACCAAACCAAACCAAACCCTAAACCCAGCAAGATAGAATGTTACATAGTAGATTGTGTTTCACTGTAATCCCAACATGCATAGGCTAAGGCAGGAGAATAGCCATTTAAGAGCCAAAGGAGTATGTAGTGAGAAGTCCTGTTTCCAAAAACAAAACAACAGATTTAATTTTAATAATAACAAATAGTACCTTTTAACAAAAGTCACATGACATGGTATGCATGATTAAACAAGCATGTTTTTTGAATTGCTAAACTATTGTTTGGAATATGTCTGTTGTAATTCTAAAAGAATACTGTTGCTTTACTATAGTTTTATATACTTAGAACATTTCATGATAAAAATAACAATATACAGAAAGCAGTTTTCTTCTAAGTTAGTAACTTTCAGGTAAAAAGGAAGGCTTGTTTAAAACTAATCAACATTTTTCTATACTATCCTGAGCATCTTGAACTATTTGTTGCTCATCTAATGACCTTAACCATTCTTTTTTCAGTGCTTTATTCTTTTGGCTAGTGTTAAGCACTGAATACTCTCAATATTCCAGTGCTTCTTCTAATGCTAATGTGACTGCCTTATTAATGCTGCCTCTTACTCCTCTTTCCCATCAGCCCCTGCTGGCTCTGCTGGCACTCCTCCCCTTCCTGCTACTTCTGCATCTGTCCCCACCCCTCTTGTTCCTGCTACTGTTCCCTCCTCCACTGCCCCAGACGCTGCTGCTGGGGGTACACAGACCCTTGCTGATGGCTTCACTTCTCCAACTCCCCCTGTTATTTCTTCTAACCCCCCCACAGGTGAGTATTGGCATGGCAGACAGATCCAGTCATCTGGGCACTCTTTCCTGAAACTCCAGCTTCATATTTGTTGGTGTGGCTTTACTTTGTATTTTTTTTAAATGAAGATAAATATTTGAAACAGAGAGTAACATGTGAACAAAGAATTTATTGAGAAAAATGGGGTAAAGTCTGTGATACATTTGTCCAGTAAAGAGGCATAAACATTAGCATTACTTTATTCTGTTAAATATTTGTGAACTTAATATGGTGTCAACTTCTGCATAGTTTTGAAAACTTAACATTAGAACTATAACTTGATATAGCTTGGTCAGTAAAGTGCTTGCTGTGCAAGCATGAGAACTTGAGTTCTATCCCAGGACCAACATAAATAGCAGGTATGGTGGTGTGTGTCTGTAATTCCAGTGATGGGGAGCTGAAGGCAGGTGGGTTCCTGGGGCTTGCTGACTAGTCAGACTAGTCCAAGGGTAAGTGCCAGGTCCGAGTGAGAGACATTGTTTAAAAATACAAGGTTAAGGCCCCTGAGGACTAACACCAAAGGTTGACCACTCTACATGCTCAAGTGCTCATATGCACATATACCACCTGTGCTGCGACTGCACACCAGTGCTATAACTATAGCTTAAGTGATTCACAAAAACAAACATGACAGTTGGAAAAACATTTTTACATTTATTTATTTTATGTATATGAGTACACTGAAACTGTTTTCAGACACACCAGAAGAGGCCATCGGATCAATCCTATAACAAATGGTTGTGAGCCACCATGTGGTTGCTGGGAATTGAATTCAAGACCTCTCTCTGGTAGAGCAGTCAGTGCTCTTAACTTCTGAGCCATCTCTCCAGCCCCTGAAAATTATATTTTAATGCAGTATTTTTATATACTAGCCAGACAACCAGAGTTTGGATCCTTGGGACCCATATGGTGTAGAGAGAACCAGGTTGTATAAATTGTTCTCTAATCGATACACACACACACACACACACACACACACACACACACACACACACACACGTTCTTACTCTCTGTGTGGTATGAATGTGCCCTCCTTATAAATAAATTTAATCATCTATAGCTTTTTGAAGATCCTGGGCAATGCTTTCTCCCTATTGTCTTCCCCTCTTCCCCTCATGGTACCGCGTCTCCTCCTCTTCCCTGTTTTTCTGACACTCCCTTCTTCCCATGCCTTGTGGCTTGCTGGTGTTCTTTGATGGGTGTTCTAATACTCTGTTATAAGAGGACCCCTGGCTGAGTGGGCACCAAGTGAGGAGAAAGGCAAGTTGGATTTAGGGTTTGAATTATATTAGGAAACTGGGTGGATTAGGAAAGTATGTTTCCAGTTGATGTTAGCAGTGAATAATTCTGAAGAGGTAAAATAGGTTAAAGTGAGTAAGAAACATGGATAGGTTTCTGGGGTGATGATAATTTTTGATTCAGACTTCATAAACTAATTTTAAGACATAATCTAGCCGTAAGAGGATAAGTATATTGAATTGTATAAAGATGGGGTTGACCTGGCATTAAAGCAGCAAGTGTTTGTTGAAATTCTGTTTCCTTTTAAACAGTGCTTTTTTGTTAGCTTATCTCTACCTGTTTAAGAATATGACTGTATCAAACATTTTTCTTTGCTCTTTTTTTTTGCTTTCCCAGAATTTGATTCTTTGTTTAGTCTCCAATGTTTAGTATCTGCTTTAAATGATTATGTTTTTGGAGAGGAGAGGGAAACTTAATCTCTTTTGTGTCCTAGAACAATACTGTAGACTAGGTTATTTATAAATTATATTAGTCTGGCTATATTATATATTAGTTCTGAAGACAGAATATCTAGTATCAAGGTTTCTTACCTGGTGAGAGACTGTGTACATAGGATAGGAAAAGAGAAAAATCCACTTTTGATAATGGCATTATTTATTTATAAGAACAGAACCCTCATGACCTAATCACTGTTTACAGCTGGTATACCAAGGCAGTGCTTCTCAACCTTCCTAATGCTGTGACCCTTTAATACAGTTCCTCATGTTGTGGTGACCCCAACCATAAAATTACTTCATAACTGTAATTTAAAAATGTTATGAGCTGTAGTAGAGCTGGGCAATGGTGGCACATGCCTTTAATCCCTATACTTGGGGTTTGGGTGGGCAGAAGCAGGTGGATCTCTGTGAGTTTGAGGCCATCCTGGTCTACAGAGTGAGTTTCAAAAAAGCAAGAGAACACACAGAGAAACCATGTCTCACAAAACCAAAAAAGAAAAGAAAAGAATATAATGTAGATAGATATGTGATATGCAGACTATCTGATGTGTGGCCTCCGGGGTTGAGAATAGCTATACTGGAGACTTGGCATTGGGATACATTCTGTCTATATCAGAGGTGTACATTTTAATTAATTGTGCTTTTAAAATATAGTCAAATGATTAAAAGAAAGTAAAAATGTTAACTAGTTTTTGATGTAGATGTTACTTTCCCAAATGTAATATTTTGATTTTCCTACTTTTGTGCTTTAATACAGTATCAGCAGAGTAGTAGCTGTCACTTTGCATTAAGTTGGATTAAATAAATCTATGATTTTTTAATAATCTTATTAGAATGGGAATGATGTACATAGGAATTTCATTATCTGAGGCAAGTGTCTTTTAATAATGCATTTGTGTTCTGTCCATTTTCCAGGTCATCCTGTTCAGTTCTACAGCATGAATAGGCCTGCCTCTCGCCATACGCCACCCACAATAGGGGGCTCATTGCCCTATAGACGCCCTCCTTCCATAACTTCACAAACAAGCCTTCAGAATCAGATGAATGGAGGTCCTTTTTATAACCAGAATCCAGGTTAGATTTTTCCTTTTGCTGTTTCTTTTCATTTCTTTTGTATTGCACCATCAAAAACAAACAAAACCCCTTTGTTACATTTAATTAGCCCGTACATACTAGGTGTTTATCCTATACACATTTGGTAGTTTAGATTACTGTTGGCTGGATAGAAGAATGAGTGAATACTGAGATTTTAATAACACCGTGGTTATATGTAAAGCTAAAGAGTTCCTCCCGCTGACCCCCAATGGAATGGTTTTCAGTGCCTAGTCATTGCTTTTAAAAACTAATACTGAATTGGGGCAGTGCTGGCGCACACCTTTAATCCCAGCACTTGGGAGGCAGAGGCAGGTGGATCGTTGAATTTGAAGCCAGTCTAGTCTATAGAATGAGTTCTAGGATGACTAGCTACACAGAGAAACCCTGGTTTGAAGAACCAAACCAAAACCAAACCAAAACAAAAAAACCCACCCAACTAATACTAAACTAGACATCCATGTGCTTATTTGTCACCTCCGCATTCTTTGGGCAGAGGCAAGGAGAGTAGCCAGTCTCGGCTGCAGAATGAGAGCCTGACTCGAGTGTATATATAAGAATAGTATATATACTCTTTTTGTATACAGTTTGTATAGTATACAAAACTATTTTTTTAATGAGACATCACTGCTCTATGCATTACACCGAAGTTGGGTGTACATAAAGGTGTTTTGCATTAGGTAGTCAAACTGTCTTAATACAGTTATTACATCAGACACTGTGATGGGGCTTAGAAATGGATTCAAATGTAACAGTTGAAATAAAGAACTGAATCATATCTTACAGAAAAGCTAACCTTGCACATTTAATGCTACATGTTACAGTATTTTGTTCATTCCCTGGAGAATGCAAGAGAAACTTTAGACATCTTGACTACATGAATATATTATGTTAACTGTTTTGTTTTTTTAATTTTTGCTAAGAGGTAATTAAGCCTGTGTGAGCTCCTGATTTAGGGGACAAATCATTCCATATCTCATAAGCATTGAATTTATGGAGTGGAAAATTTATGCTGTGGCTGCTACCTGTTAGTAAAACCTTAATTATGTTCTTTAGAAACTTGCAAAAGAAAAAAATGACTTTCTTTTTATCTGTTATCTCATTTGATTCACATATAGAAAATAAAATTGGTGATAGTTTTTAAATAACTTATTTTTTTATTTTATTTTATGTATATATAGTTGTTTTGCTTGCAAGTAGATATGTTTGTGTACCATGTATATGCCTAATGCCCACAGAAGCCAGAAGAGGGAGTTGTATCTCCTAAAACTGGACATACAGATAGTTGTGGATGCTGGGAATTGATTGAGTCTTGGTCCTCAGGAAAGAACAGTTGTGAACTTAATTGCTGAACATCTCTCAGTCCCAATATTGGTGATCAGTCATATATATTTTGACCATGAAACCAAGGTCAAGGTGTTTTGTTTGCTTGTTTTTCAAGATAGGGTTCTCTGTGGAGCTGGCTGTCCTAGATGTAGCTCTGTGGACCATGCTGGCCTTGAACTCAGAGATCTGCCTGCCCTGGCCTTTGAGTTCTGGCATTGAAAGTGTGTGCCATTCAGTATTTTTTGATTCTGTATTTCATGCTTTTTCTATTGTCATGTCCTATCGACCTTCAAATTAAAAGGATTTTTGGTTTTTCTTTTTCTTTTTGTTTTCACCTGATAGGCCGTCTCTGGTTTTGGTAGAGGGGAAAAAGGAGGAAGGGAAGACTTTATTATAGTATAAGATATGCTGGTGTTGGAGTCCTTGTTGGTCTTTATGTAGTGTTCTGAGAAAATTGTTCAAAAGTACTGTTGAATATCAAATGAAACCTTTCTTTCTTTTTCCAAGTTTTCCGCTGTTCCGGGCTCCTCTCATATATTGGATGCTGTATTTGTAGTTTAGTCAGTGCAAAATGCAGTTGTAGCCACCTAAATGCCTTGATTGAAATATTTGTCTTTTCATGCTTAGTGTTTTAGGCTGTTTTTTCTTAAAATTTATTTTCATCTTAAATATTGCCAGAATATATCACATATTCTGCTTCTAGTTGTGTTTTCCAAATTTGCATTAGAAGTATTTTTTTTTCTGAAATTATTCTCTCCCACTTTAAAAGATATAATATCTTATTTAGACAGGTTTTGGATTTGTGGTTTCACATCTTTCTCCTGCCTTACCCTCTTGAGTAGGGTGCATGATCTCACGGCTGGCCGTTGCATGCATTGTTTATTTCGTCCTTCAGTTTTAGTTTATTAGTTACAGCTTACTTAATAGTTTTGTGAAAGATGGGCTAGCTCTATTGGGTATTTGTAAAGTACCGCATATAGTCCTTTTCTTACTTTACTTAAAGGTGTGAAACAATGATGTTAATCCAAAATGGTTAAATCCATAATGAGGTTGGGTTGCAGCTTTGATAACAGATGTACAAAGAACTTAGTAAGAATATGGAAGGAATATTTTATTCTGCATGTATATATTCAGTAGTTCTATGAGACCTATATAGGTAAGATTTGACACATGTTTAAATATGTGTTTCATGTATTTAATTTTTAAGTCCTAAGGATTGAGTCTAGGGTTTTGTGTTAGGCAAGTGCTCTAATGTTAGTGTTAGGCTTGTATCTCTAATGCACTAAAGATTTCATATTTCAATCAGATTCATATATGCCAAATATATTTTAAAGTAAAATTAAATCATTAGGTAGGGATTTTAATCTAAGTATTTTACACACTCAAGGAACTAAGGTGAATTGGAATTCTTGGGGCTATGAGAAGTAGCTCAGTTGTGACTGTATTTTCTGTATTCTAAGTTTCTTCTTTTAGAATTTGGTAACTTTAAAGAAGACAATTGCTCTGTTAATCAGAGTGCTTTTTAAACCTAATTTAGAAAACAGAACAGAACTATTGTTCCTCTAGAGGGAGAAGTCTGTGGCATTTGAACCATGATCCTTGAGTGTGCTAGGCAGATGTTCTGTCTTTGTCCTGTACCTCAACCCCACGCATGTCTTTGTTCTTTGACAACTCTTTGGTGAGACTTAATGCTTAGTGAATCATTTTGTGAACATGATGCCCGTATGAGCCCATATTTTTCAGTCAGAGCTTTGCCATGGATGCATGCTTCTGAAGAATGAAGTTTGACATGGCAGTGGGGTTCTGTAGGGTATAAGTTTGACAGCATTCCCACTAATGTACAGTTTGTTTTGAGTCTGATAAAGGGCAGGCTAACAGGGATAAAGCATGGAATGAGAGTGCCAAGTTCAGGCTAGAAGGTAGTTGTATTCCACTGAGAGCATTTTAGAAGCAAGTTACTGAAGGAAACCTTCATTAGAACATAACTGAAACACTTGGGTCTCTGCTTATAAAATCAAGAAACTGTTATTTAGATTTATTTGCCAACAGTGAAGAGTTAGAGAAATATAGTTATTAGTTAAGTCTTCTTTAAGAATATAAAGCATCTTGTTATTAAAGAATGCATATATATCTACATATGGTTATTATATATACATTTAAACACATATAACAAACCTAGTTAATAAGACATTAACCACAATTTTCAAGTATGAAGCCGTTTATAGCAATTAACTTTCAATAACTAGTGTTTCTTAAACTAGAAGCTTTATGATCTTAAAGTGTTTAAACTCTTTTCCTTCCAGGGACATACAAAAAAGCAGTGAAAAGCAGTGCTAGTATGAGTGGTGCTGCATCCTAGTCTCTAAGGGCAGGAGGTTAGGCAGAACAGCACAACTCCGCAGCAGACTAGAGCTTGACACTGCATACTAAATAAGGAGCCTTAGCCAGGGGGTTGGGGATTTAGCTCAGTGGTAGAGCTCTTGCCTAGCAAGTGCAAGGCCCTGGGTTAAGTCCCCAGCTCTGGGGGGAGGGGGGGAGCCTTAGCCAGAAGCTGTGTTTGAATGCTATTTTAGATAGTTCCTAGGAGAGGACCAGACCAAACCAAAAACCCCACAGCTAAAAAGTCTTAAGTACATTCCCATTTGACCAGGTAAAACAAATAGATCCTTAGTATTGACTACTAAATGCAAAGTATATTTTTGGACTGTAAGTCATCATCAGCTAGGTTTAAATTCCTATTTTTGTTTTGTTTTTTGGCATAACAGCATTTGCTGACTTTGTATTTGAAAAAGTATCAAATGATGTAATTAAAAAGAATGTTCTGGGGCTGGAGAGATGGCTCAGCGGTTAAGAGCACTGTCTGCTCTTCCAAAGGTCCTGAGTTCAATTTCCAGCAACCACATGGTGGCTCACAACCATCTGTAATGAGATCTGATGCCCTCTTCTGGTGTGTCTGAAGACAGCTACAGTGTACTCATACATGCTAAATCAATCAATCAATCAATTAAAAAAAAAAAAAGAATGTTCTGAGATGACAAGGTTATCAGTTCTTTGGTAACCCCAGTTGTATCATTAGATAGCTTCCTAATACTAATTACTCAAATTATTTTTTAAATTTTCCTTGTTCTAGGTTGATATTTATTTTAAAGAAATATAGTTTGAAATAAATTGCATCAGTTATTTTCCTCCTTGGAATATAAAATACCAACTAAATTTAATGTGTAATAACTAAACATAATGTTGTTCATTGAATTCAGAAGTAGTTTTTTAAAAAATGATACTGCTTATCTGTGGACATCCAAGAACTACAGCCTTTTTTGTTTTTAAAGATTTATTTATTTATTTTATGCACATGAGTACACTGTAGCTGTCTTCAGACACACCAGAAGAGGGCATCGGATCCCATTACAGATAGTCGTGAGCCACCATGTAGGTGCTGGGAATTGAACTTAGGACCTCTGGAAAGAATAGTTAGTGTTCTTAACTGCTGAGCCATCTTTCCAGCCCCAGAAGCAATTCTTATTATGTTTATTTTACCTTTTTATAAGTATATTTATAAAGCTTATAAAAATAAGATAAAAAAAGTCTCATATCATTGGTTTAAATGCTATTGAATTGGATGTCTGAAGTATCAGATCTCAAAGATGCTTCACAAGACTATAAGTCAGCAGGAAACTTAAGACTTGTAAAGTCTGTTTCACCAGCACATTTATCCTTAAAGTCTGTTTTGTTGGGAATGCCTTTTACTTTTAGTATCTAATCTTGTTGTATACATAATAGTAGTCTCATTGATGCTCAGTTTAAGGTCTCTCTAGAATCTCAGCCACCTGGTAAATCTCTTTTCTTACTACACCACTGTATTTTTTTTTCATTTTATTTAATGTGTATGGTGTTTTCTTGCATATATGTTAATGTATGTTACTCATAGGTGCCAGAACAAGGCACTGGACCCCCTGAATTGGAATAGCGAACTACCATGCGGGTCCTGATAATTGAACCTGGGTCCTCTGGAGCAAGTGCTCTTATCGACTGAACCATGTCTCTAGCCTGTCACCATTGTATTTTTAAGAAAAATAATGTAACTCATTCTAAATTCAGACCTTTCAGTGGTTCCAAGGTAAAGGTCTTATCATATAAGGAGTCATCTTGGATAAATAATGGGAACATACAAATTTATAAGGTTGCTTCCCATTTTTGTTGTTTGTTAATGAGGATGGAATTAAAAGCCTTTGGCATACGAAGCATATGCTCTACTACGAGCTGTGCCCAGCTTCTACTTGCCAGTCTTTTCTGATCACAGGAATGCACAGAACCAGGTAGAACTGAATTCTGGTTAGATGAATTTTTGAAAATTTCCCAAATAGCTTAGAAAAACAATTGTTTCAGAGTAATTCTTTTTTAGGAAGGTCTGGAATTGACTTTTGCAAGGCTGCTTTTGATGGCCTTCTTAAAAACATGATGGCCTTGAGCTGGGCTAGGTTGGTGCAGGCCTTAAATCCCAGTGCTCCGGAGGCAAAGGCATCTGAGTTGGAGGCCAGTTTAGACTACAGAGTAAGTTCTAGGACACCCAAGGCTACACAAAGAAACTCCATCTTGACAGTCCTGCTCCAATTAATAAGATCAATTTGCCCATGAAAAAAGACTGTTGTAAAGATTATGCGCGTACTCCCCCTCCAAGTACGAAAGTCATTGTTTTTACTTAGTAGATAAACAATAACTGAAGAGAGATTTTTTTTGAGAGGAAGTTAGTTAGTTAGTTAGTTAGTTAGTTAGTTAGTTAGTTAGTTAGTTAGTGCCTGCTACCAGGAGATGTTTGGTCTCACAGGATGTCTATGCACATGCAGTGTTCTTCTTTCCTGTGGTCCTATTGCCAAGTGCTGCTGTTTCTCTGTTGTAGCTGTTGTCTAGCTGCTTGTTGAAAGAGATCTTGTAGCTGTGTCAGCAGTAGACTCAATCTCCTGAGGCAAGGTCTTACTGCCAGGAAGTGAGATGTCAAGGAAAACCTAACTACAGTTATCTTTTGAAGGAAGGAGCCAGTTTCGCAGGGTATGCTGGTTCCCTTCTATCTAGACACTCTACAGAGTGATCCGCTGAGCTGTTCCCCTGCTTTGTACTTGTTCTTGCTTCTCTGTCCCACCATCAGTCATTACCCTCTCCTGACAGCTCCTGACTTTAGACTGCTTGATTTTTAATATATCCCACCAGATTTTCTTGTTGCCTTTCATTTCATTTAAGAAAATCTGTTTGATTTTAACCAATGAAGACTCAGGAGCCAGATGCTGGGATGCTCAGAAAGGCAGAGAAAGAACCTCAGCTGACATTCCAGAAGGAATCCCCTCTCTCATGGTCTCAAAAAACTTTTCAAATCAATGTCCTTTCCTTCTTCCTGTGTGTTTCTATATCCTTCCTGACTCCCTCTTGCTCTATATTTTTTTTCCTTAATAATCCTATGTTCACTTGCTGTCAGCTGGTTGCTTGCTCTGCTTCTTGACCTTTGGTTGACTTTATTTAATCCTGTTTGCAATAGACAGAAAGCTCTTGGATTATAAAGGTGTGTGCTAGGGCTGAGCCACACTACAGCTAAAAACAGGTTTTTCCAGTAAATAATACGATATTGGGGTTCACAGTGTGATGAAATATCTAGCAACAATTATGTCAAGTATCTTTTTTTTTTTTTCCCTCGGAGCTGGGGACCGAACCCAGGGCCTTGTGCTTGCTAGGCAAGAGCTCTACCACTGAGCTAAATCCCCAACCCCTATGTCAAGTATCTTTTTATTACCCTGTGCTTTTCCAGTACTCAATTACCAAGGTTAATGAGTTAGTAGCTTCTTTACTTTTACTCCTGCAGGCTAAAGAATCTGTGAGTCCCTTTGCCCTTTCCTGTCCTTTGTATGCTAATTAAGTCAGTAGTTACCTGTGCTGGCTTACCTACAATGTTACTGATTTTTTTCTGTTTCTGGAACCTTCCTTGATTTGCTGTGTGCTAGGCTTAGATTAAGCTTTTGAAGAAAAGTCTTTCCTATCACTATGTGAAGTAGGGTTGCATTATCTGTTTTTTACATTCTATTTATGGATTAGATTCAAAGGATCTCATCATGGCATTTAAACAGAAAATGTAACATTAAGAATTTGTGGCAGAGTGACTTAAAAAATCAGTCTGTTTGTTGCCTCACAAACCACAGAAACACGGATCTCAGTCAGACAGGGATGGTTTAGTGAATGTACGCCCCAGGACTGGTCAACCAGGGCATGGTCTAGATTTGGGAACTGAACCTTGACCCTGAGTTAAGATCCTACAGGGTTTTTAAGCCCCAAATCTACAAACATCTATGCCAAGTTATTTCACTGATCAGGATTTAGAAATAGGGGATTTCCTTAGGAACTTGTCTTTGTTGTTCACTTATCCTGCTCCCTTTGGGTGGGGAACTCAGCTGTGGCAGGGCACTTGCCATGTCTAACACTTATGTCTTAACTTGTCCACCAGGATGTCAGTTACCTATGTGCATGTCTTTCTGCCAAGCAGGATGTCAGTTCTCAGGGAGGCTTGGGAACTTAAGCTTTACTCGGCCCCTGCTCAGAATGGAGGTCTTATTCCAGATAGTTTCTTATACTGATGCAGGGTCTCTCCCCTGATGGGGTTCATCCCAGGCACAGCTCACACCGTGAAAGCTTACACACAGGTGCAGACAGGCAGTGCTGTGTGTCGAGTGGTTGGTTCGGGTCCAAGCTTACTGTGGGTAACGACAAAACAGTTCTACTGACTTCTACCGTGATTGGTTTCCACGGGCACAGGACACAACAGAGTATGTAATCAGTCTTGGCATTAGAAAGTTTCCTGGTGCCATCTCTTGAGAGGCTCTGCCAGAGCCTGACCAGTACAGATGTGGATGCTTGCAGCCAACCATCGACTGAGTGCAGGGATCCCGATGGAGGAGTTAGGGCAAGGACTGTAGGAGCTGAAGGGGTTTGCAACCCCACAGGAAGAACACTATTAACCAACCAAACCTCCCAGAGCTCCCAGGGACCAAACCAATCAAAGAGTATGTACATGGAAGGACCCATGGCTTCAGCTGCATATGTAGCAGAGGATGGCCTTGTCAGGCATCAGTGGGAAGGGAGGTCCTTGGTCCTGTGAAGGCTCGTTTCCCCAGTGTAGGGGAATGCTAGCATGGTAAGGCAGGAGTGTGTGGGTGGTTGAAGGAGGACCCTCATAGAAGCAGGGGGAGGGGGAGGGGATGGAGGTTTGCGGAGGGTAAGCTGGGAAAGGGGATGGATAACATTTGAAATGTAAATAAAATATCCCAAAAAAAGTACATTAAAAAAAAAAAAAGGTTCCTAGTAATAGCAGAAACATCTGGGAAACATAATGGCAGGTTAGCCAGGTAACAGTTATCTGGGCCTTAACATTCCATCTAGGCCTTGATATTTTACCTAGGTTTTTACACTTAGCTCTTTTTCATGCCCACACACTCAT
The DNA here is from genome assembly GCF_011064425.1 of Rattus rattus. Taxonomy (NCBI): domain Eukaryota; kingdom Metazoa; phylum Chordata; class Mammalia; order Rodentia; family Muridae; genus Rattus; species Rattus rattus. The sequence goes on from NC_046157.1 coordinate 134,578,914, forward strand.
CTTTCTGGGATTTTTACTAAACATTTTACCTTTACTTTATGTCTGAGTGTTTTGGCAACACAAATGTATGTGTACCACATGCATGCTGGGTAACCTGTGAAGGTCCTAGGGGTTTTTGTATTCGTGGAACTAGACTTACAGATGGTTGTGAGCCACCGTGTGGGTGTTAGATCCTCTGTAAAGAAGCAACAAGTACTCTAAACAGCTGAGTCAACTTTCCAGCATTGTTTATTTATTTATTTTGTATTTGGGATAGGGTTCTCCATGTAACCCTGGCTCTCCTTGAAGTCTCTGTAGACTAGGCTGGTCTCTCAAACTTGGAGATCTGCCTGCCTCTTCCTCCTGAGCTGGGAGTAAAGGCCTGTGCTACCACTGCCAGCTATGGCCAGTTTAATTTTTAAACATATCTTCTACTAGCCAGATAGAGAAAACATTTTGGTCTTGTGAACTTTGCTCCTGGTATTTTATGCCTCTCAACCTTTTTCCTAACGTGGTTCCTTAAGTTTGATTGTCTTTCTCGCCTCCTGTCTGCTTAACATACATACATCTCTTCAAGAACTTGTCCAAGAGGTCCATTTCCTGTATTGCTTGTCCCTGTGGCCAGCATTGTCTCTAGGAAAGGTAGACAAAGGTGGTGTGTGTGTGTGTGTGTGTGTGTGTGTGTGTGTGTGTGTGTGTGTGTGTGTGTGTGTGTGTGAGAGAGAGAGAGAGAGAGAGAGAGAGAGAGATCTTTGAGTGATGAAAACAGTTGAATCTTCTTAGTATTATTAGTTACTTGAAATTTGGAGCAAATAGGGAATCCTATTAGTAATATGGATATCATAGATCATAGTATATAACCTTTCTCAAGGAAACTAACTGTAGAGTTAACCTTCAGAACTTATTTAGGTATTTGCCTTGTTTGTTTATACATAAATATCTGTTGAAGGCTTACACTACTCCTATACTGTGCCATGCATTTGAGATGGAGGAATGCAGCCTTGGAAGAGCAGTGGCGTTTTCTGTAGGCTCAAGGAGGAAATTTGATGAGTTGGATTTTAAAACAAACTGCAATAACAGCACCTGATTCTTAGTGAAAGGTTCTGATAATTAGTCTTCCAGCAGAGGCCTTGGCCCTCAGTAAGAACTCAGGTCATATTTGTTTAACTAAATGAAGAACCAACTAATGCCTGTTATTTGTTCTTGGGATAATAAAAAGCCTGTTTAGGTTGTTGGGATGTCAGGTTTTTCTCTTATACTGACAAACATTTAAAACAATCAATGAAACTATTCATGATAATTAACAGAAATTTTTAAAGAACACATTTGCAATAGATACGATGAGGATGTGTTCCCATTACATGTTAGAGTAGATGATGTGGGATGAATGTGTCCTGCTGCTGTTTAAAGCTTACTAAAACTCTTCAGTTTATTGTTTTGTTCATAAAATTACTCTCATAAGTGGATCTGTAAGGAAGACAGATATTCATGGAAAGTGGTGTACTCCTTTATATGTTTATTGTGCTATCCTTTCCTTTTCATATAACTCGCCCTCACCCCATCCTCCGCACCTTTTGTTTTTGCAGTATCTCTTGCTCCTCCTCCTCCCATCCTACAGGTGACTCCTCAGTTACCTTTAATGGGATTTGTGGCCAGAGTCCAAGAAAATAGTAAGTTTATGTCTTCTTTCTGCTGTAGATCAGATTCCAGGCATAGAATGTAATTTACATATGACTGACTAGTCATTCACTAATGCTTCACATATATGAGTAGGTCATTGTATGAATCACTAGCGATGATAAAGTAATGGAGGTGGACTAGAAGAGAGCTCACTGACTAAGAATGTGCTCTCCTCTAGCAGAGGACCTGGATTTCAGCTCCAGGAGGATCCACATCTATGACCTCTGCAGACACTGACACTCACATTCACATATTCACATTCATACATATGATTAAATTATGGTAAATTTCTCTGCTTTAAAATGATAGTTTCTGGAAGTTTCACTCAGAGCACATGTTTAGCTTCCATGAGATCCCAGGACCATAACCAAAACCACATCACTACCACCACCACCACCACCACCACCACCACCACCACCACCACCACCACCACCACCACCACCACCACCACCACCACCACCACCACCACCACCGCCACATAGTTGTGAAGGTCTAACAAACAGACATAAAATTGTAGTGTAAGAGAAAAACTGCATGAGCAAATACTCTTAATTGCCAAAGAAATATCCTGCTTATTTCTTAATTGCCTAAACAAACTGGTACCCTAGTTTGCTATTACTAGATCATAGATGAGTTATACATGGCCTGAGTATATCATTCTCCCATTTCAAGTATAAAAAGGACTACACCACAGTAGGGCACAGATCAACTTGCCAGTCTGTCTCTCAAGAAGCAGCCATCCATTGGCAGTGAATTTTCTTTGATTTGTGTTCTGCTTTTGAATCATGCATAGTCCTATAGCTAATTTTATTGGTATATTGATTCTTCTGGGAAAGCATTAAGGAAATTTGCTTTTTTTAATTGGGAGGGCTGCGTCAACATTTAATGATGAGTGTCTGTCACAGAAAGAAATGAACAGTTTCTGTGATAGGTGACTTAGGGGCTAATCAGTCATAAAATTGTATGTCATGGAATCTAAACTTAGGGGATTACAGTTGATCCGCAAATAACATGGGTTTGAATTGTTTCGGTCCCCTTAGATTTTGTCAGTGTTAAACGTTGTGTTGTTGATATGTAAAACAGTCTGTTTGTCCTTTATTATCATAAAATGCCCACAAATCTATTATAAAAAGTTAAAATTTTATCAAACTCAAGCATAAAAAAATTCACAGGCCACATATGACCTCATTTGTAGTAGAGATGTAAGCAAAGGTTTAAGTAAAGATTCAGTGTTAATGAAATCATAGCTGCATAAAATTAACCTCACGATGCTCTCCACTACTGTAGCATCTGTAACCTATTACTGTTGTGAACTCCTGTCTATTTAAATTAGAGGGTCAGGCTCCTCATCCATGCATAACCAGTAAATTGCTTATTCATGTAAAAAGAATGTTCCCCTGAGGGTGAGGGATCACTGGGTGGTAGAGCAGTTGCCTACTGTGTACAACCCCTGGTTTAATTTCTGCCAGTAGTTGGGATAGGTTTTGAGTGTGATTGATTGTGATCTCTCATGATTTTTTACGTACATAATACTTGTGGCAGAATATGTGTTAATTGACTATAATAATAGGCTTGTCAGTAGTAGGCTATTAATAATAGGTTTTGAGGCAATCAGAAGTTAACAGGCATTTCTGACTATTGTGTGATTGTGGGAGAGGTGCAAATCTGTGCTTTGTTCAAGAGTAAAATTGTGAGCTGGAGAGATGGCTCAGCGGTTAAGAGCACTGACTGCTCTTCCAGAGATCCCGAGTTCAAATCCCAGCAACCACATGGTGGCTCACAACCATCTGTAATGGGATCTGATGCCCTCTTCTGGTGTGTCTGAAGACAGCTACAGTGTACTCACATAAAATAAGTAAATCTAAAAAACAAAGTTACCCTCTCTCCCCAAAAGTAAACTTGCACATTAGTTTAATATACAGTGTCATCAGGCCACAGTAGCTCTGCTGTGTACCTCTCATATAAAGAGTGGATGGTACCACTCCTGGGCTGAAAATAATTATAGCTTCTTGTTATGGCTCCCTGGAAGTAGGCATTTAACAGTAGAATATACGATCTGTCAGAGCAGGGGCTTTGCTAATTTTGTATGCTGCCTGTATCCCTGGCACTTAGAAAAGGGTCTGGCTGATAGCAGGCATTTTGGGGCCCTCCTTTTTTGTATTTTGTTTGTATTTTAACTGGTTGTAATTCAGTCTTAGTGCTTGTCTCAGGGTTTCTATTACTGTGATCAAACACCATAAGCAAAAGCCGCTTGGGGAAGAAAGTTTTCATTTCATTTACACATCTTTCCACACATCAAACTTTGCTTATACTTTCAGGTAACAGGCCATCACTGGGGGAAGTCAGGACTGGAACTAAATAGGGCAGGAACTTAAATTAAAGGCAGGAGCTTATGCAGAGGGCATCGAGGAGTGCTGCTTACTGGCTTGCTCCCGTGGCTTGCTCAGCCTGCTTTCTTTTAGCGCTCTTGACCACCGACTCCTATTAATCAAGAAAATGCATCACAAGCTTGTCCACAGGACAGTCTGGTAGGAACATTTTCTCAAATGAGGTTCCCACTTCCAAAATGACTGTCAAGTTGACCTAACCCTAGCCAGCACTGTGCCCAAAGGTTAAATGTGTCAAGTCCTTTTACTTTTGTATTTGCCGGTTTCTAAAAGTTTCATTATATTTGTTTATTAGAAGGTACTTTATGAGTATCGATGAGCTTTAAAACATTGTAATTTTTAAAGATGTTCTATTAAATGTAAGGGCTATTTTCATTTATGTCCAACTATATTCATTTTTTAAAATTAGGCCTTTGCAGCCTACTGTTCCTTTGGCTTGTGTGTGGTCCATGCTGGCTTCGGGAGAAAATGTTTTTCCTATCAATGGTCAGTTGGTCTAGTGTGTGACCGTTTGCCAATTAAAAGGTATAACCTTTAGAGGTTAACTGTAGGCTAGAACATACTGCATTTAAAATTTCCTGAAGTACAGACTGATTAGACTTTTTTGGAGTTCCACATTTATTTGAAGTGTCATTCTATCGAGAATGACATTTTCTCATCACAAATCAGTTTAAGTTCATTGGTTAAAGAAGATAGTTGAATAATGAGTGGAAAAGTTTTTCTATTTTTTTATTATTTTTATTTTTTAAATCAACTAATATGGTGAGCATTTACCTGGGAAAATTCCATCGCTCCCTTGCAACCACATGTTCTTTGAAATGTTGCTCAATTTGAACAAATTATTTCAAATATTTTAGAGAGTACCAGCCAGATTAATAATCTATCAGAATTTTTTTCCTTCAAAAATAATCCATATTTTAAAGATGAACAGGATTATGGATTAGTTGTCATTAACTTTTCTAGTAATTTGTGCAAGGTAGAGGGTTAGTAGAAAACATCAAAAATATTTGGTAAGGGGGTTGGGGATTTAGTTAAGTGGTAGAGCGCTTGCCTAGCATGTGCAAGGCCCTGGGTTCGGTCCCCAGCTCCAAAAAAAAGAAAAAGGAAAAAAAATATTTGGTAAGTAGAAGTATTATTTAATTTAATGTTATTTAAGTACTTGATTCATGTTCAAGACTTAGTTGTCACTTGAGTAGATAATTGTAGATCACTATTATAGCAGCATTGTTAATATTTTAAAAACCACTTCCTATTTGGCTCCTATCATAACTTGTTCCTTTGGGACAAGGAATCTTAACCTCCTTCCTGTCATATCTTTCTTTTTTCTGTTGTATGAGGTATGGTGACATTTTTACTCTATACTCTTCCTAGTGCTGAACCTGGTTCCCAGTCACAGAAGGCTGGGACAGAATTAACAGTTGTGGCAGGACTTATACAGTCAAATGAGTGTTTTTATCTTCAAATCATGCACTGTAGAAAAATGTGCACTTTTAGAATCCTCATGAGGGGTGAGAATATTTAAGACTTATTCTTGGGCTGGAGAGATGGCTCAGCAGTTAAGAGCACTGACTGCTCTTCCAGAGGTCCTGAGTTCAAATCCCAGCATCCACATGGTGGCTCCTAACCATCTGTAATGGGATCTGATGTCCTCTTCTGGTGTGCCTGAAGACAGCTACAGTGTGCTTATATAAATAAAAATAAATCTTAAAAAAAGAATCATCATAAGGTTTTAAAGCATTATTTTAAAGATATGGAACTAACATATTCTTTGCACTAAATTTAATATGTGGAATAGTCTGGAGTCAATTGGAACCAGTCATATTAACCACTTACACTGTGATAAAAAAACACAGATATGTTCCTTTTATCTTTTTAAAAAAAGTTCTCATATGTCGGCACCCCTCTTATTCAGTGAGTAGAGCATAAACTCAGCCATCCTTTCCTCTGCCTTTCCTATTTTAGGTGAGTCTTTTTTTTTATGAGACAGGTTTTGTGTGTGTGTGTGTGTGTGTGTGTGTGTGTGTGTGTGTGTGTGTGTGTAAGCCTGTCTTCTTCTATACTTAACTACCCCAGCCATTAACTTGACTCATCTATCATATCTCAGGAAGCCTTTCTTGGCTCCACATAAAGAATTTGGTCCATGATGATGCATGCTACTATAATTTCTTACAGCATCACACTACTTAATTGTAAGTCAGTTTGGTTGTCCACATCCTGGGTGACATTCCCCCATACTCCTCTCAGTGATAGCCTGAGTCCTAGCCACACGAGGCTCCTTATTGATAATGAAGTGTGGCTTATGTGGTACAGGTTTTGTCTGGTAGTAGGGTAGCTTCTAAGATAATGGGCAGAGATGCTTTTCCATCTATTGCTATAGTAACAATCTTGGGGAAGCTTCTTTTCACATTTATAAAATTAAGATTAAAAACAGCATCTTGGCCTGGGAGTGTAGTTTTAGAGGGTTTATGTAGAATGTAAGGTGTGTAAGGATCTTGAGTTGAGCCCTAGAATTGCAAAAAAAAAAAAAAAATAAAAGCAAAAACAAAAACCCCAAAAACCTCTCCAAGGGAAAGATTAAGTGAACTAATGTATTATGCAACACTAGCTGTATAGCTGGCGTACACACAAGTAAAACAGTAACTTGTGGCAGTCTTTTTCAGCTGGCTCTGAGGCTGTTACAGAGAAGGTGAAAATTAACAGTATATGTATCTTGTGTAATTTTATAACACAATTTCTCTGATTTTTCTGAAGGTCCCTTGGATTTTATGCAGTTATTAACTCTTCTTATAAACATTTAAAATTTTTACTGCTGTTTTTAATCTCAGTGTATGAAAAACATTAAATTCAAATAAAGGATCTGTTTACAGATGTGGTTTTTTTTTCTCGTTTGTTTGTTTTTAAACAACATAGGACTAGTGCCAGGTACACATTCCAGGCCAGCCTAGGCTACACAGTGAGCACTTCACCCCCAAGGAAAAAAAACCCCAAGTCCCATAGGAATACAGAATTTTTAGTAGTTGAATTTTTATTTTATAAAGCATCTAAGTACAGAATGGCTCCACCTGTGGGAGAACTCTGAATAGCAGACTGGTGTTGGACATCTCTGACTGTCAGTAGGTTGAGATTAAAACAGGATTGCTCAGAGAGTTTTATGAAACAGTCCTGGTACTTATAAAGTAAGAGTAGTGCTGGGGGTAGAACTAAGGCTGGTAAATACAGGTGTGCTTTACTTTGTTGTGTTAGAAGTGTACTAAGCATTGAAAGCTTTGAGTTCTGGGTTTGCAGATGATTCTTTTACATGCTATAATATGGTGAGACTGATTCTCAGATCACCTCTGTTCAGGGCATATTTTAAGTTCTAATAATAGGTATGGACATGTAGTCTCAAGAAATTTCAAATAATCACTAAGCCTGAATTAGTTAAAAACAAAACTAGTTCATCAACAAAATGTTTTAGTGGTTGAACTTCCAAAGTTATTAGTGATTTTTTCCCTCCCCAATTTGGTATAATTCTGCTTAACAGAAATTAGGCTGGCAGTGTGGTGAATCCCTACAATTTCACCCTTTGGGAGGCTGAGGCAGTAGGATTGTGAGTTTGATTGTTTTATATAGTGAAAAACCTCAATTTTATTGAGAACGATGTAGCAGATTGGAAAAACTTGTGAACTTTTGACTCATTTTACTTTTTATGTGTTTGTAATTATCCAAGTTATCAATATTTCTGGTAACAGGTGTAAAGCCCATTATATTGTACTCATTTCTTTTAGAAAAGTGATTATGTATATTACTGAAAGGTTCTGGAGGCCCAATTAACTGTAAGTATTTTGGCCAAAACTCATTCAGCACCATCAACTGACTCAAATGGGAGGGAAAAGGCATGCTTGAAGATTTAAAACATCATGGTGGGAAAACTACTCTTGCCCATTCTTTATCTGAAAGATCATTATTTTCAAGTCTAGATTTATGGTTTTATATTTAATGAATCTAGAAGTTGAGATAAATGTTGAATTTTACATAATACATTGTTTGTTGTCAGCTTGATACATTCTTAGTTTCAGATACACCACCTCCACCACCTCCTGTGGACGAGCCAGTGTTTGATGAGTCCCCACCTCCACCACCTCCTCCAGAGGACTATGAAGAGGAGGAAGCAGCTGTGGTGGAGTACAGCGATCCTTACGCCGAAGAGGACCCACCATGGGCACCAAGGTCTTACTTGGAAAAGGGTGAGTAAGTGTCAGGAGGGCTTTTGAAGGGAGGGAAGACGTCTACACCTAGAAATGAGACCTGCTACTTATTTACAAGGAAAGCGTTATTTACTTGTATTATCTCTTCTGTTTTGGTTTTTTAGTTAGTTTACAGGGTTTATGGTTTTGAAGTTTATTGGTACATTTTTATGTTTATCTCATGCTATTGAACTTGCTTTTCACAAATTATTTATGTAACACTGTCTTAGTCAGGGTTTACTGTTGTGAACAGACACCATGACCAAGGCAAGTCTTGTCTTGTAAAGGAGAACATTTAACTGGGGCTGGCTTAAAGGTTCAGAGGTTCGGTCCATTAGCATCAAGGCATGGCAGTGTCCAAGCAGGCATGGTGTGAAAGGAGCTGAGAGTTCTACATCTTCATCTTAAGGCTGCTAGTGAAAGACGACTTCTAAGCGGCTAGGGTGAGGGTCTTATAGCCCACACCCACAGTGACACACCTACTCCAACAAGGCCACACCTTCTAATAGTGCCACTCCTTCGACCAAGCATATACAAACCATCACAAACACAAAATAAAAAACAAGTGGGTTTTTCTTTGGGATTCCCCAGGAAGAGGATTATTTTTTCCAAATTATTTATTTTCTATTCCCATGCTTTCAGCCATCATATCAGTATTATTATTATTATTATTATTATTATTATTATTATTATTGACACATAGTCTTACCAGGTAGTTTAGTTGGCTTCTAACTTTTGATCCTTCTGCCTCATGCTGGGATAACAGTTGTATACCACTGTGCTGAACTTTCAGATAATTAATTTTGAGTTATTTTTATGTTTTTAGTTTTGAGTATTTCCAAAGAATAATGATGTCTCAGTATTTTTTATGTAACTGTGTGTGTGTATGAGAGAGAGAGAGAGAGAGAGAGAGAGAGAGAGAGTGTGTGTGTGTGTGTGTGTGTGTGTGTGTGTGATGATTGAGTAGTGGCCAATATTTGTTTGGTTTTGTTTGAGACAGGGTCTCATTGTGTAGCCCTAACTGACCTGAACTTACTAGACCAGATTGACCTTGAACTCAGAGGTCTTCTGCTTCTCATGTACTGGATTAAATGCTATCATACCTGGAGTGACAGGTATTTTTATGCATTCTTTTTGTGCCTGTCACTTTATAGAACTTACTAATAAACTAAAAATTTTTTTATGAATCACTGCATTTAACATAATAGTGCTTTCAGACAGCAAATGTAAGAACTGTTGTAATACTGACAAAGTGGCAGATTGAAGTTTAGGGAAGATAAGTAGGCTTTGTGAACTAGAATGTAATAGTTGAGTTGAGATCTGAACTGTGAAGCTCACAGTTATTCCCACTGTCTTGAATTCTGGGATTTGCCAGACTCTACAGTTTACTAGCATTCAGTTTGGCAAGTCCAGGGACTTAGAAATAAATGTCCACCACATGCATTATTTCTGTTATTTTAGCACTTTCAGAGTTAAAAACTAAGTAATAATTGTTTTTAAAATTAATTTTTTATGTTAGCTGATATATCCATTTTAAGGCCTTTTAAAAATGTTGTTAAAAAGAAAAAAGATAGATGGGAGCCCTTTGGCTTTCAGAAGGATTGGATTAGTTAGTGAAGGTCAGTTGTTTGTGAATGCTTTTTCTAGCATCCAGGAGTACATTGTACCTGGAGATAGTGCACTCCTGTACTTTTGTTAAACTAGAAGGACAGAAAGGAACCAAGAGCCATTGATAGATGGTCGACCAGGGTATATCTCAAGCAGAATACTTCAGGAAGCAATGTGAGTAGGGGTTGAAGGTCAGGAAGAGTTTGTAAAATTCCGTTCTTACACTGCTTAAAATGTCCAGGGTTTTCAAGTACTATTGGAAGGCGAGTGCACTTGTGCAGACAGTGACCATGGTGATGAGGAAAGTATTAGAAGACAGGGCTTCTCCCTTCTCCCTAGCTGTGTAGAAACTCAGAGTAGCGAGAGAAATAGAAGACAGAGTTTGTAGAAACTGGAGGAAGACGCTGAGGTGGAGAGCATAGGTGATCACTGCATGAGGAGAGCACTAGGCGGTGCTTCAGTCATGTTTGTGTGCAGTTTCTTTAGCATGTCGGAGGAACATGTCTCATTAACAAAGTGGTGTTTTCATCGAAACAGCAGCCACAATTAGTTCTGAAATGGTTTTTAATTCAGATTACATTGTTAAGTCTCTACATTTATTAGTGATAATGTCAAGTTCAACTCTGGTCACCTCAGGACAGATTGTAGATAAGTTTCAAATTGTTAAAAGATTTTACTTGCTTTATAATAAGCCTTCCAGTTTCCATGTAAGTAAAATCATCTCACCTCATACAAGACTTACTAAAGTAAAGTATATGGAGGTTGTAACTTGGTTACCTTTTGATTTCTAGTAGCTCACCAACCAGTTAAAGGCAGTTTATTGACAGGTGTGGCTGCTGATGCTCTTGTATCTTTGCCCTGTCCCTGTGCTTCTGCAGAGCACTCTGTCTCACTTCCCTTCCCATACATGATTCAGTGGACGACTACTACTGAATGTAGATCTGTAATACAGTCCAGTGCTTATGTTGTGTTGGGGACAGATGAGTGAGCATCTTATTTTCAGTGTTGGGTGCTTGCTACTTTGTGTAACTTATTTAAGGTTTGATCATGTCTGTGTTCCACCTTTCCCTCCCTCCTGAGCTCGCTCCTCCTCCCATTTTCTTTGCCTCTTCTGTCTTTAACATTTTCATATTAAATTTAAATGAAATGTTTAGCTTTGTTCAGCCAATGCATTTCATACAGGACACTCTCCACTGGAGTGGTAATTGGAGCAAGTGTACTTGGGAAGCTACATTGTTTTTATCTTAGTACTGGAAATATTAGGCACCATTCTCTCTTGCTTATAATTACAGAAAAGTAGCCAGATGCTTAATCTTCACATATACATGCCCACGGAATGAAAACAGGATATTTTGAGGGAATAGAAATAAAATTAGTTTCAGTTGATCACTGATTTTACCACCTTAAACACACTGCATGCACAGATGCGCGCGTGCGCGCACACACACACACACACACACACACACACACGCACACACAGTCTCTTGCATGACTGTGACCACAGTACACACTTATATTTGCTATGAAGTCTGAGGCAATTTCTCCCTCTTTTCCTCCGTTCTTCCCTTCCTCTCTCCTTCTCCCTTTTCTTTCTTCTCCCTGCCTGCCTGCCCCCCTCCCCCCTCCCTCCCTCCCCTCCCCTCCCTCCCTCCCTCCCTCCCTCCCTCCCTTCCTTCCTTCCTTCCTTCCTTCCTTCCTTCCTTCCTTCCTTCCTTCCTTCCTTCCTTCCACTGTGGACTGAACCATTAAGCTAAATCTGCAACTCCCAGTTTCTATATTTTAAAGAGAATAGATCATCCTGAGTTTACTAAAGTTGTCCACTAAATTACTGTGTTGTTACCAATATAAAGATAGTTATTCTGCATTACTTTTCAGAGGGTACATTTTTTGTAAGTATCAAGAACATTGCTTTTTCTTGAAGAAAATACAGATTGACTGGCAACACTAGTTCTTAAATTTGTCGTATAATTACACTGAATTGTATTTAGGTAGGGAAACACATCCTGACTCTTCTAAATTAGGTTTCTGATGTCCTTATTGTATCCCAATAATAGAAGATAATTACGTATGAGAGATGCCATTTTTTTTTTTTACTAAAGTGGTTCAGAAACACAGGGCTCATGGCTCTGCTGCTGGGTTACATCTCAGCCCTTCAGTTTTAAGACAATTACAGTGTATGCTTAGAAAAACAGCTGGAATAGTTCTCAATTAAAATACTGGAGTTTGGAACAAAGTCTTAAGTCTTAAGTGAATGTGAGTTAAGTTATGAGTTACCTGATTTTATTAAAATTCTTGAGGGTAGATGTGATGTTAGGAACCAGAGATTATCAGACAAAGGTTCAGAGGCCTATTTAAACCAATAAAAATTACAAAGGAATTTAACCAGGTGTCTTGGTTCTTTTAACTTTATTATGGATGTATTAAGTTGGTAACATAATGCAATATATGTTTTGAAAGTATATGTATAGTGGATTAGCTTGTAGGAATTCAGTCTTCACTGATAGGCAGAATCCAAAAAAGGAGCAATGGCCTTGCTGTTCTTTAGTCTGTCTGACTTCTCAGTTGTATCACAGCGTATCTCATAACAATAGTGTTTAAGTACGAGCATTTGTTTACACAGTATGGTGCCTCAGTGTAAGTTGAAACGAATTACTGTCTTTCATGTTCCTTAGATTGCTTTTTCTCTGGAGTTAACTAAAGGTGACTTTCTCTTTTTACCTGATTGCCATTTATATTGGATTTAGAACCTTTTTTTAAAGGAAAGGACATTCAATTGTGTTAAACTAGTTATTGGATAGAAAACATGTACAAATGTTCATCTCTTGCTGTGTATGAACACGTAGTGGCTTTACCTTTCTAGAAATGGCATTGTTGCTCACTTCCTATTTTGTTTCTCCCCTAGTCGTGGCAATCTATGATTATACGAAAGACAAGGAGGATGAGCTGTCCTTTCAGGAAGGAGCCATTATCTATGTCATCAAGAAGAACGATGATGGTTGGTATGAGGGAGTTATGAATGGAGTGACTGGGCTCTTCCCTGGGAATTACGTTGAGTCCATCATGCATTATTCGGAGTAAAGCCCAGCACAGCCGTGCTTCTTGTTCAGGTCAGGTATTCCCAGATTAGCTAGAGGCCCTGGGAATTCCCTCCCAGGAAATAGATGAAGCATACAAATGATAAAGTTACTCTTTTTATTACTGTTTTGGTTTATCCCCTAGTATCAAAACCTGAAAGCCAAGTCTGAACAAGTGGAACTTCTTGGGTCATTTGCATTATGCTATCTAGATTGAAAATGCCATTTCTCAGTCATGAAAGGCATACCAACATGAACATATAGCTAAAACATATAGGACCAAGACTAACTTGAGAAAAAAAAATCTGGGATCTTCTCAGGAATACTGTACACCCTTGGATTTCTCTTCCTGCAGAATCTGTGACATTGGATGCTCATTGCCTCTGCTTTGGGGCTAACCTCATGGCCTGGTGGACACCCTTGCCCTTTACTTTCAGTATATGGAGAGGAAGGAACCAGTGTTTAAATACTTTATTTAACTACTTTTCGATTGCTTAAAAAGGCTGTTTTTCTTCTTTAGCACTGTAAATCCTGTGTTCTATTAGCACTGGAGTGCTAGGCGAGTTAATCCCGAACTCCCTTGCATCCTGTCCTGTTTGTAGATTATAAGGATGACAAAATGTGAGTCTCCAAACATTCCCAGGGTTGTTACCAGTTTGATTTTAATGCACTGTTGCATGAGACTGCATTGCTGATAGCAGCCAGTAAAACCGATGTGAAATGTGGTAGGTACTTCAAGTACTGAGGTGAGCTTGCTGGACACAAAGGTTCCTAAGGAGCTCCAGCCTTAGGCACTGTTTCAGAGTAGAGCCTAGGAAATCAGACCAGCTATTACTGTTCTTTTGATATTTAAACCCCCCCCCACCTCTTTTAAGAAGAGACTAGTTGTCAAGTCTCTGACAGTCACTGGACTGGGAATGAAAGGCTGCTACTGTGCTCTTGGACCGTTATCAATGGCAGTGTTAGCTGATGCCAAGCCATTTTTCTTCTCTCAGCTATAGAAAAATAAGTATCCTCCTGATTTGAGGTGATTAGACTTTAAAGTAGCACTCCTAGTAATAGTCTGAACCTTGTGAGTCAGAGTAAAGAGTTTACTGGAAAAGACTAATAGGATAAAATACTTACCCAGTCACACTGATGAAAACCAGTCTGTATTTGAAACAATTGGCATCCCCTCATCTACTGAAAAGGAAGAGGAAGCAAAGCTGTTGTGATCCAGATGCAGGCCTTGCACATGCTGTCTAGCGATGCTAGAAGAACAAGTGTTGTAGATGCGAAGAAAGGCAGGCTGTAAGGCAGCAGCTAACACTCCACTTGTAGATCTGTTATCTGAGCCTGAGGCTTCACTGTGCAACTCAGACCCAAACAGTGTCCTTCTCAAGACCCTTTTTGCTTTAAGGTTGTAGGTTTTGTTTGTTTCAGACACGGTGCTCTTCTGCTTAGCCTCTCAAATATTAGGACTACAAGGAGGAACCCTACACCAGGAGCAGGATTTTTTGGTTTTAATACCACGTTGCACATCAGCTATTACACTTTTAGACTTTTTTCTAAATGCTTTGGATTCTTCTTTAATTTCCTTCTAGTACACTTTTCACTTCATGGTTTTTATTAGGTCATCTTGACTGTCTTCAGGATATGGCCCTGAAGCCCTCTGAACCTTTAGCTCCATTATGGACACAAGCAAGAGTGTATATGAACATTTAACTCTGAGTGTATTGGTACATGGAAACTTGTGAAAATAGTCACACTAATTATTTATTTAAGTAGCCTTTTGCTGAACAAGCTTAGTGGATTGATAAGACATTGGGAAACCCAGCCAACAGTTAGCTTTTGTAGTCACAGAAACAACTGGTGGTAGGCACTGGGAACACAGCTCACCTTCTGAACCTCTGCTGAATTAGGGTTTGCAGGAAACACGTATGCAATCCTTTGTGCTGAAGATGTGCGCTGGGGATGATCCATGGGACAGGTGACCCCACTCCTTGTATTATTGAGTACTGATGTGATTTTAAAAACAAAACACAGAATACGGTCTGTTGGCCTTTTTTCCACCCATTTTAAACTTTTGCAATTTTGAAATCTATGAATTGTCTTGGAAGGATACTCTGTAACAATGAGCCAGGCCTACAGTAATTGGAGACTTTTAATGTATGTAATATTTTATAGATTGCATGCTATTAATACTGTGAGGTTATTTCCTGTTTTATTGTAAATTTTCCCACTTATTTGCCCATTAACAAAAATATGGTTGATATTAGGAATTTTAAACAAATGTTGAAACTTTGCTGACCAGATTGCAACCACTTTACCGAGACACAGGTACTGAGGGCTCTGGTCGATCCTGAAATGTCTGACTCTGTGCACAGTTTCTTTACCCTTTAAAAAAAAGAAAAAGAAAAAAAAAAAAAGACTGGACATTGACTCTTTTTTTTTGCTGTTTATAGTGGAAGGTCCAGGGATCTGAGTGAAAATACATTCTTGTGTTTGACCTTATAGCCAAGGCAAATTAGAAACAAAAATAGTGCCAATATTTTGAAATCTAGACTCAAGATTTCAGCCTGCTGTGTTTGGAATAAATATGAATTTTTAAAGATGTCTCCTACAGTATTTTCCTGGTTACTTCTGTCTTCCTGAGAGGTACTTGCTGTCCTCATCTAGGGATTAGCCCAGGACTGCTGAGCTTGCTATTCTTAAGTCACTGGGTGACAGTTTTCATCCCGGCTTTCCTTACTAGTACTACTGCTGTTCATATTGCCTGGCTAAAGTCTGGTTTATGCATCTTTACAAATGATGTCTACCATATAGTTGCCTCATTAACAGTTTTATGTTGATTAAAGATGAT
Organism: Rattus rattus; assembly: GCF_011064425.1. Lineage (NCBI taxonomy): Eukaryota > Metazoa > Chordata > Mammalia > Rodentia > Muridae > Rattus > Rattus rattus. Next base: position 134,594,710 of record NC_046157.1, read on the forward strand.
TCTTACGTGTGGGACATCAAAATGATAGCTTGCTTTTATCTGTCAGATCTCATTTTCTTTTAAGGTCACCTTTCTGCAGTACAACTTGTTTTATTCTTTTCTCCTTATGGAGAGAACATGGTGTCCTGAAGGCTGCCTTTACTCCTGAAAAGGGCTTTGGTGGAAGAAATGGTAGACTGCCAAATCTTTGAACTGAGTGGGAGCTGTTTACTTCTAAATAGCTTTGGCTAGGAACTCTGGAAGGTGACATTTCCCTAACACTATTTACTTGGAATCAGTGTCTTTGAACTAATAAGCTTTAAAAATGTTTGTCCCAGTCTCACTTTAACAATGGGGTTAGATGCTTTTTCAGATAAACAGCTAGTTAGTTCTTGACTCAGTGCTTGGTTCTCTTTCCACGGCACCAACTGTTGTAACTAAACATGCTGTATTTTTCTTTAGAAATAGAGTTCTACCTGTTTTCAGGATTATACTTGAAGAAATATGCCATGTTTTGATAAATAACCATCAAAGTATTCAGATTGCTTAAAGGAGTTAAGTGCAACCTGAGTGAAAATAATCATTCACCCCTTCTAAAACTTCATTCATAAATACCCTTCTGTAAAGCTGTGTGTAGCAAGAATGCATTGTATTTAGTTCTATGCTGGCAGGAACAGAATGGAGCACAACAAAGTACACAGCCTTACTTACGAGAGCCTTACAAAGTTACTACGTGAAGGCATTGAGCTAGTTACCTAAATTTACTCTATGCTCTTTGTTTTATTGAGAATCTCTATTAAAAACAAAATCAACAAATGAAATGACAGGGCCTAGCTGTGTAAATGACCTTGCTAATAAATACATTAATTTTTTTGTAAAAAAAAAAGTGCTTATTTTCACATTAAACTGAAGCCTCTTTTGCAAGTTCAGAAATCTATGGAAAAGCAGTTTTTAATCATATTTTATGTCCATGTACTTTTTTTCTTAATAAAATGGTTTACAAAAAGAATGTAAACAATTTATGATCTGGCAGTTACACTCACAGTTCCCAGAGAGTTGGTGGTACTGAGTAAAAAACCATTCAGGCAACCTGAGCAGACAACTGTTGCCAGTAACATTCCTTATGTACGCCATTAAGCACCTCCAGATGAATGAGGGACATTCACTTAATTTTTAAATTGTATTTGGAATAATTACTGCTGTGTACTAAGAACTTGACCCAAATAAAAATCATACAAAGTATATTGCAGTGTCTCGTAGAATCATTTATGTATTCATTCTTTCTAAGGTGGTTCTAAGCATTGATGTACTGTTCAATTACTTAACACTTAAACATTTAAATAGTGTTGAACTTTTAGCAAGTTTGGTCTCTGAAATACTTTGTTTTAAAGATCTTTTTAACTATGAACTGCTTTTTCCAGATACAAGTAAATTTTAAGTGTAAATTTTTCCATCATTGGAATGGAGTTGTTTTAATAAAAAAGTGTGGGTTAAGATTCCAGAAGAAATGACTTGTAGGAGTTCTCTAGTGATTTGTGTGATGTGCAGTTTATCTCCAGGGTGAGACTACAGTTCTTGCTGCCTTCTAAATCCATATTCCTCAGCACCTTCGTCATTTCTATGACTTATAATGTGGAAGGCTGGAGCACTCAACTAAAACACATTTTAAAGAAATGTTTTCAAGAGAAGGATTTCTCTATAAGTAAAAGGGGCTTTTCGTTATGAGAGTGTTCTGGTGTCTGAAGATAACTGGACTCTAGCCTTTTGTTTCTGTTAGGGTTTGTGTCGATTCACACACTGACATGTTGGAGATGGGGAGGCTGCCATCTGTTTCACTGTCAGAGCCAGGGTCAAGGAGAGTTTTACGAGTGGTAGCACTGACAGATGGTGAGTAACTTTTAGTTTTATTATAGTTTGATGATAAATGGTAAGGTGACTTGTAACCTGAGACTAAATGTATCCGTTTGATGTGGCAGTTCCAATACATAATTGTGCTTCTAAATCATTGTGTTTATATTTATACATAATCAGGATAGTGAATGTAATTGTGTTATGAATTATATGTAGGCATATATAAACTTGTCAGAATTGCTGCTTTTGTAACACTTGGCAGTCATATAAATTAAATCAAGATAATTTTCTAAATACATATATGTTTAAACTGAAGTCTCCTAAAAATGGAACAACAGCTCCATGAAGTCTGTAAGCCTTTGAGATTTGCACATAGGGCAGTGTCAACAGTGAACTTGTGTTCACTTGTGTGTTTCTGGAGCTGCAGTTGTTTTAAAGACATTCAGAAGATCTGAATATATTTAAAGATATACAGGCCACAACCGTCTGGAACTGATGGCTTCATATATTAGCTGATGTATTAGGTTTTTCTTTCCTTCATGCAGCGTACATTTCTGAAAAGTGGGATCCCTTTCAGTGCTAAGTGTAACCTCAGTAAGTTTAAATGCACGAGCGACTGCTGTACAGAGGTCGAAACTAAAGAGTTTGGGGTATGCGAAAGCAAAACTAAAACATTTGAGTCATCAGTAGAGGCTCTACCATGTTTCTGAGATGAACTCAGAACTGCTAATTAAATGTTGACTCCATAAAAGATTGTAGAGAGAATATCTATTGTACGTATGTATTGTATGACTACACTTGTTGATTAAAAAGCCTATGGCTTAGGCAGGAACTAGGAGGTGAGACATCCAGGAGAGTGAATGAATTCTGAGATAGAGCCAGGCACAGGGAGCTCTACTGGGAAAAATGTAAGGAGACAGAAGCATGGTACCTGAGTATGGATAGTCAGCCATGGGCAAAATGTAGGTTAAATGGGTTATTCTGAGTTATGATCTAGTCAGAGAAGAGCCTAATCATATGGCCAAGATAACTTTTTTTTAAAGTGTGCCACCACTGCCCAGCTAATACAAATAAATTTCTGATTTACAAAAATAAAAAGCCAAAACCTATTACTATTTTTTAAAATGGGATTTTTAAAAACACATTTATTGTGTTTGTGTACACATGCAAAGGCAGCTTGTGGGAATTGGTTCTCTCTTACCCATGTGAGTTCCAGGGATTGAACTCAGGTTGTCAGGCTTGCTGGCAAACACCTTTACTTGCTGGCCCTTTACTACTTCCTAATTGGTAATATTTAATGATCTCCAGTCTGTTGGTGTAAACAAGGAAGACATAGTTAATTTACCTCCAGCATGTAACTTGTTTGGGATATTCTGAGACACAAACTTTAAACCCAGATTCTTTAAAAATTTACTTTTATTTAAGTGTATGTATGCCACACATGGTCAGGTGCCTTTGGAGGCCAGTAGAGGGCATTGGATCCTTTGGAGCTGGAGTTACAGGTGGTTTTGAGTTGCCCGACGAGGGTGCTGGGAACTGAACTCTGGTCCTCTGGAAGAGCAGAAAGCATTCTTAACAGCTGAGTCATCTCTCCCACCCTTCAAAACCAGGCTCTTAATAGTGCTCATCCAAAACACTTGAAATCTTTGTGTTTAAATGGAATTTATGTAAATTTTTTTATTAAGAATTGGGATAGATGACAAAATAATGTAACTGAAAAAACAAATTTACTCTGTCTATATGACCACTGTCCTAAGCCATTACAATAGTTTATGACACGTGGCAAGTGTAACTCAGACAATAACTTAATCCAGCAGTAGAACAAAAACATCAGTAGTACTGAGTGAATATATCTCTCTCATATATATATATATTTGTATGTATATATATAGCTTTGCACAATCAGGGAGCAAGGCACATAATGAAATGAGTACATTTATGCAGAAGAAAATAATAGCAACAAGGCTGAAAGAAAACCACAACTTCATCCTTATCAAGCTGTGCATAATCCTCTGAATAATGTCCTCTTTCAGGTACATGCTTTAAAAAAGTATATTTCTACATTATATCTATTTATGACAAAATTCCCACAGCTAGAAGTCAGAGTGAGTCTTGACTCCATTTTTCTTTAAAAGAAACAGAAGAGGACAACCCCAGTTAAAGATACTGTGCAATTCTCTTTAAAAACAGTAAACAGTATTTTTACAACACTTAGCACAAGCTAATCATTTATTTTACCCTATGCATCTCAGGAAGAAGAGTTCACTAGTGGCTGACAGTAAAACTAAGCAGTCATTTGACACATTCCAGTTAATGCTTATTTTCTAGGAGGGACTATTTACAAATACAGGAAGAACTAGGAGGTGGAATTAGGAAAAACTGCAGGTTTTGGTATTAAGTTGTAACAAATTTAATGGCTAGTTTTTTAAAAAAAAAATGTATCCCTTGTATCTCCTGCTGCAACCACGTCTTCCTAAGAAGTTGATTATTATTATTATTTTTTATTTAAAAGGAAGTTGATTCTTAATCCCTTGCTTGAAATTCACAGCTCATGAACAACATGCTCCCAATTTGGCCAGATATTAAGTGTGACTAGTGTTGACTTGAGCCACTTCTCTAAACCACTTTTTCATCTTTGAGTGGAATACTCATGTAGGTGGGTGAAAAACCTCTTCTAAGAGTCACCCCCTCCCCATTTCTGCCCAAACTTCAAAAATACTTACCTTCCTTCTCTTTCATTAGCACCTCAAAAGTTTATGTGTGGTTTATGTTGTTTTTAAATGCTATTCTCTAAAGAGTTCAAGGCACTGGGGATACCAGCAGGTAGCTTTCTAAAATGGTTTACTTCAGAGAAAACCCATTAGAGCCCCTGTCCCCCTCCCATACATTGTATACATAGGAAGTCTGTTATTTCATTAAGTTCACTAGATTTTAGGTTTCTTTTACATACAGTCCTCCTAAGGGCACTGAGCACTTGTAATTTTTGATGGCTAGAGTTTTAAAGGTGTGACATATTTTCATTGCATTTTAAAAGGACCTTCTTAAAAGATGGTGGGATATTCAGTTTTGTTCTCGCATTTCCCTTGGGTAAACTTGGAGGTTATATATTACAGATAAAGCAAAGTAGAAATTAAAAAGTAATTAATGTTCCAAAAGGTATTTTTAATTTGAAAGGGATTTTTTTTTTTTTAAAAAGAAAGGTATTTTTACCCATTTTATTAGAAATTGTCACCTAACCATAGAGGACCATTATTTTAATTAGTAAGCTGGCGTAGAATCTGGGATTACATCAGTTATAATGCTATTTCTGATTTCTGAAGATACATGGAAATATTTGAATGAATTTTTTTACTTGATTAAACACTGCCTTGTGTTTGTAACATAAAATTGGTTTTGAATAGCAAAGGTGACGATATGTTCAGTTCAAAGTCTGATGAACAAATCCAGGTTCTGAAACCTCTCTGTTAATCTGAATTTTGGAATTGTTACCCTGTGACCTCTCAATCCTGTTTAGATAAATTCAACATTATTTATAACATCAAAGTAACACAAAAGGAACCCAAAACAGTTCTTAGCCCTTTGCAAGATATGCCATCCATGGGGTAGGAGCACCTTAATTTTGAAGGACTTAAAAAAAACCCACAGTCATCTTTATTAGTTTTAATTATCTGATGAAAATGTCTTTTTGATAATCTGTAAGATACAGCCATCTTTCTCAGGTTAAAAAGTTCAGATATTGAAAAAAATCTAGTTATCTGTGAGTGGACATCTTAAAAATTAATTTTCTCCCCTTCAAATGAGCATGTAAATCTCCTGGGAGTAAAAGCCAAGGTGGTGAGATTCACGTAGACGAGCGTTCTAACAGCTGTGAGCTGGAGTGTGGTTTTCTGCTGCCCTTCAGAGTTGGTGCCAAAGCTTCAGCACTAGAGACTCTTGAGATTATTTATATAGTAAAAATTAAGGTTGTCAAAAAGCTAGTCACCAGTTCTGAAAAGCACCTGTTCTGCACTCAGGAGAAGGTCCTTCACCCTATTCACTAGTAAGTCCAGGCAGCCTCTGGGTGCCTTTCACTGGCCTAAAAAGCCATGGTAAGCTGGAGCTGCCAAGCAAAGGGCAGTGAGAGAAGGCACAGAACCAGTGTTGTCTGACAGTGGGTCTTGTCCATGAACAAACACATCAGAGACAGAGAAGAAACAAGACTACACCTCAGCAAAACCTTTAAACACTCTAGGCAGCTAAAAACAAAAATTGGAATGTGTCACCTAAAAAAAAAAAAAAAAAAAAAAGATTGCGATGTATCACCTTTTTTTTTTTTTAAAAAAAATTAACAGCTGTTATCTTTGAGAACTATAAAGAAACTGGGTGCTGTCATGTGAGTTAGAAATGGGTAGTTACTGTTCTCTCATTTTCTTGGCATTACTGGTTTTCAAAGGTATCTGCCCTCCCATGACAATAAAACAGAAGTCACAGCTCAGGATGTCTTAAGAATTCCCATGAAATCCACACTGGAAAAAAAGAGAAGGCTACTGATTTAGGGCTTAATCTAGACCGGAAGTACATATTTTTCCACCCAAGGAAATCTTAAATTGTTTCATCTGGTTTAATTTAAAAAGAAAAAAGTAATACTGGGGATAACCGGATCCACTCTCTTGAACGTAGAGCTACAGGTTGATAAGCACAGGGAAGCACTTCTCCCAGCCTCAGTGGGGCTTGGCTTCTGTACTCAGATTGACTGTTATCTGTTGTGTTTGTTGAAACTAACAATTCAGTATGTTAAAGGTCATTTCATCATAGGAATAGCAAGCATAAATACCTTGGTGAACAATTTGAAAGATTCAATAAATTTCCTTAAGTTGGGTTTTAAAAAATACAATGACTTAAATGGTCTTTTTCCTTCCTAATGTGTGACGGCACTGAACAGTGGCTGCAGATGTGACAAGGGTGCCACTCGCACGTCTTTGTGACGCAGTAGTACAAATACTATGCTCTCTAGTGAGTCTTGGCCCAGATCCATTGCAGCCGCTTTCTCCTTGAGGGACAGGACCAAAAGATTGCATTTGGCACTGGTTATTTTTTTTAGTAGGCAGCCTTTCTTTACAAGACATGTTCACTTGTAATTGGTGGGATGGCCAGTTTTTATCCTCTTAAAAATAGCTAGCTCTAAGGTCACTCTAAGTTGATGAGCACACACTTCTCATACCAAAAGCACACAGAATAGTGTGAAGGTCAGTAATAGTAGAGCAGTGCAGCCAAGGTTTGCCTAGTTGCCTTTGCATAGCCAGTGTGTCACTTACTGTCACTGGACTGTGACACTGCTCCATCAGAACATCTGGTCACTTATAAAAATTTCTACACTTGAGCTGTAAATAGCAAACAAAGGTCTTTGCAGCTCCACTAGCTATGGATGAAATTATGGAAACTTTTTGTTCATGACAATCCCATTCCCAAATGGATTCTTTGCATTGTAACTTCATCAAAGATACCTGTACAGGGGCCAGTTTAGTTTTTTCTTTCTTTCTCATAGAACAATTTGTAAAGAAGGCATTGCAGCAGGCGACTGTCTTTATAATAATGAACCAAACTGGGCACAGGGTATATATTTCATACTTAGACTATTCATGTATTCAAATGTCTATGAATGCACACACTATATATGAAGATAATTGTGACCTGAAGACATAACTGAATAGTACATTACAATGTGTACTGGACATTCACAATAAAGAAAGAATCATAAAGCCAAGTTGATGAAGCTTTGCAAGACAGTACTGAAGGTAGCCCAGATCATAACATTAAATATTCCTTGTGCTGTGGACACAAAGCTTACCTATGAAGACATCTTAGATGTGGCAGGGGTCATGGCAGTACTGCAACTAGAACGGCCATGACTTTCCCATCTACAACCACTCCCTTTCCTGCACTGTTTACCCATTCTGTATAATAGTTTCCCTGATGTAAAGTGTCCCTTTAAGTGTCAGTCAAGCAGTTCTAAATCCAGTGAACTGGGAAAAACTGGGAGAAATAAAGAAAAAAGCCCTATCAGTATACCAAACATTCTGATGATACACTCTAGCTGAGAAACTGCCCATCTCCTATAACACATGCACAGATAGGTGGCACGTGGACAGACACAGGAAATACCTTCTAGTATTTGGTCCAATCCATACGCTAGACAAGTTTTAAGTGACAACATATCCCCTCCTATGTCTTCTTCCACCCAAAATATACAAAACTCCATATTTGGATTAGGAGGCAGAAGGAATAAATAGAATCAGTTCTCTGTATATATACACATTCACAGATGTATACATATGTATATACACACGGTCTGTATAGCTGTGTGTACATCCATGTACACACATGCAGCACATATACACACAAACCCACACACACAGCTGGACACTACCTGAATAACATATCAGGAGGCTCTGAACACCTGGATTCACAGATGATCAGATGAACTGATTGTAGAACTGATTATAGATAGCATGAAAATGTCTTGTGGCTACCAGTCTCTTGAGAGCTTAGTATTCTGGTCTCTTTTAGGAGGGGCGGGAGGGGGTCCTCTTCGCAATGTTGCATAACCTGAAATATGACTACCTCCAAAGCCAGCTTTCTGCTGGTCAGACAGCAGTTCTGGTGGTGGTGGGGGTAGTGCCATGTCGTCCATGGTGGCTGTGGGTTCTGCTCTTGACATACGTGAGGAGGAGAGGGAGCCATGCCGTGTGATAGACTTGCGCTGCAGTGTCCTGTTGAGATCAGCTAGGAATCCAGGCTGGACGCTAAGGCTGGATTTAGGAGAAGTGGGCACTTGTGGCACAACTGTGGTCATCGCTGGCTGTTCAGAGATGTCAGCTTGAGTGAGACGGGTACTGTCATTGCGTTTGGGCCGGGTAGGTGGAGGGGCCTTCTTCACTGATGTTTTAGACCATAGCTGTGGCTGAGGATTAACAACTGCTACTTTTGGGGAGGTGTTCCCGGAGAAGACAGCTGGAATCTCGATAGGGGGTAGAGGAAGCTCTATTTCAGGAGGAGGGGGTGGAAAGTCAGAATCAGATGGTGGAGATGGAAATTCCACCACGGTGTCCTTTCCACGCCCACTTAGAACAGAGGGTTTTGCCGACAAAATCCCTTGCTGATGGATTCCAGGGAGGTTGACTCCAGAAAGGTGTAGTTTCCCAGGTTTGGGGGGTGCTGCAGGAGGTGGTGGGGTCTCCTTGCTGGGAGACCCTGATTCTGCTGGCGGTGCAAACTTGCTGACTAGACTGTCTACCGAGGGTCGCTTGGGCTCAGGGTGCTCTGCACAACTGCCGGACTTAATGCTGGAGTTGCGCTGCGGGGTTGGGGGTGGTTTCTTCCCCCCAGGGCTGGACATCTTACTTGTCTTTTTGCCTGGAGATCCACCTTTGTCAGGGGTAGGTGAAGCCATAGGTGACACTGGTGGTGGTGGTGGTGGTGGTGGAGGTGGTGGTGGTGGTGGTGGGACTGGGGCTGGGGCTGGAGGAGGTGGTGGAGGAAATACCAGGCTGCTTTCAGGAGGGGGAGGAGGGAAATCTGGAGAAGGGGCAGGGATTGAGCTGGGCTGCCATTTGGGTTTTGCTTTTACTGCAGGAGGGGACTGTGGGGTGACACTTGCTGGGAGAGGTTTTAGGGGCTGAGAGTCCACAGGAGGAGGAGTGGGAGGGGGTGGAAACTGACTGGCCATCTGCTTCACAACTGAGGGCACAGGGGACAGTGGAGAGGGGGTGGCTTCACCCCAAAGCTCTGCTGCTTGGGTAGTGTTGGTGGGGGATGTGGGGTAGGCTGGACAGGGGGAGTGGGTGGAATGTGAGAAACAGGGAATACTGGCTGTTTCTTTGTTGGGGGCACTGGAGGTGCAGGGGTAGGTGGTACAGCTTGTGCTACTACTGGTGACACCATCTTTGTGCTGGCTGAAGGAGGAATGGTCACCAGAGGTTTAGGGGGTGCTTGAGGTGGCACAGTTGCAGGGATGGGAGGAGCTGCTGGGGGTGTAGGAGGGGCTGCCTGAGGAAGATGCTGAACCTGATGAATCTTCAAGGGAGGAGGTTGGGGGCTGAACTGTGGTAGGGATGGGGCACATGGCACTGGCTTTAACTGGGCCATGGCTGAGCCGGGGGTTGGGGGTGGGGGAGGAGGAGGGGGTGGAGGAATAACTCCATTGGGGGGCACCACAATTTGAGCCTTGGACTGTGAAGCCAAAGGAAGAGGCTGCATCGTTGATGGTGCTGGAGACTTAAACAGGGTCCCTGAATGCTGAGCTGCATTCTGCAGCCTGGTGATTGTGCTGTACTTGACAAACATGGTGGCTGCTGAGCCTGAAGATGGTGCAGACTGGCTGGGGAGAGGAGGAGGAGGTGGTGGTGGTGGAGGTGGAGGAGGAGGAGGTGGTGGTGGAGGAGGAGGCAGAGGCGGTGAAGGTGTGAGGCAGTATAGGGAGTGATGATCTTAGTTTGAGGGGACAGGGGGGGCATAAGTGAAGTGTAGGACCGATTCATAGACTCCATTCTGGCCTAAAAGGAGTATAAAAAGGGAGCGGGAGGGAGAGAAACAACAACAGTTACAGAGGTAAGCTTTAGCTCCATGAAACTAAACAGCAAGGAATTTAGGACATGCATAGAGAGGATGCAGCAGCTGGTGATTATAAAGATAGACAATGTCAGGAAGGGTTAAAATCTGATTTCCTGATTAACAGGGACAAAGAGAATTTGTCCCACCCTGCAATATTCTCCTATGCTGTACTGACTGACCATCTAGGGATGAGTTCCTGTGGTGACAGGGTGTGTGATTTGTGCCCTGGCTATGGGACTTTGGCAAACCCTGCCCTACGCCTCCTGTGCTCAAGAGTTCACCTTCTGTCCGTTACTGCATCCACATCAAGCTGATAACGTCTAGGCTCAGGATGCTGGTGGAGGGCTTCCTGAGGAGTGAGGACGGCTTTTGGTTCTAGTGAGCGGACATGTGAGAATAGGAGGATGCTCAGCAGGCGTGCACAGTCACACAGCAGTGAATGAGCTGGACACACACACACGTGCTCGTGGGAAACACTTGCATCCACATGCACAGAAGTCCAGCAGTGCAGGTAAGGGGTGCACTCTTTACATTTGTTTTACTGGAAAATACATAAAGAAATGCTTTGTAAACATTACAGCAAGAGATAAAACAGCACACAGAAGCAGTCAGAGGAATAAGAGGGGACTGTAAAGCTAAAGGGAATGATCAGGAAGCAGGAGCCAGGGCTTGCAGTGAGCTGTCCATCGCTCCACCTGGGGAGTACTTGGCATTGCTGAAATGTCTACACCTGGCCTGAGCCAACCATGCATACATTTGTGGCTCAAGGACTTCGGAAATAGGAAAGGAAAGGCTTCTGATTTAGTAACTTTGGGGACACCTTTTGAACAACTGAAGAAGTGAGGTAACCCATCTGTTTTCAATTACAAATGATACCTAATTAGCACTAAGGATATTTAAGTTAGTGAACTACAGTTCATTCATAGAGCTGAATTCTTATGCCTGTCAGGATGCTCACATGTTTCTCTAAAATTATACATTAAAATAAAAGCATTAGTTTGTAAGATTTGGTTATAGGAGTCACCCAGGTTAATGTGTTTTCAGAGAACAGCCCCTGACCTTAACTTGACCCTGTCTTGACTGCTTCAGGGATGCAGACCTTAGCTGTGTTGGCCTTCTCATGTGGCACCTGAGACTGAGGTAACAGAAGAAACACACAGAGGGATCAAGACTCAGACAAACTGACATTATGCATAGCAGGGTTCAATCTTTCTGAAACTACAATGACAGACTTTGCTTCCTAATCACAGAGCAATCAGGTCTTCAATTTTGTTGAATTTTGTAGAATGTGGTAAATGTAAATAGGCAGTTTTATAATTTAAAATGCATATGGGTCTCAGTATTAATAACTGTCAGGTAAAGTTTTTTTGTTTGTTTTTGGCAGTAGTGGGAAATCTAACCAGGAATCTTGTGTGTGCTAGACAGGTGTTCTACCACTGGGCTACATCCCCGGCCAAAGCAAAGATTTTTTTTTTTCCCATTTACATGCCTAGAGTATTAGTTCCATCTAAACTGATTCATGAGGAACTGGGATTGGTGACACAGACATTGAAAGGCAGCCAGGAAACTAAGTATGATGGACTATGTCAAAACATAAAAAAGACTGGGGTGCAGGTCTGTGGCAGAGTGTTTGTCTAGCATTTGCAAAGTCCTAGATTCAATCCCCAGTACTTGGGGGAAGATTTTAAGGTAGAAGAAAGAATTATTAAAAGTTTTTGATAAAGGAGTTTACCTGTATTTAAAATTTTTACGTCATTAACAGAAATTACTGTTGTTTGTTTGCCAAGACAGGGTTTCTCTGTATAGCTCTGGCTGTCTTGGAACTCACTCTACAGACCAGGTTGGGCTTGAGCCCACACAGATCCTCTTGCCTCTAAGCCAGGAGTGCTGGGACTAAAGGTGTGAGCCATCACACCCAGCTTAAAAGCAATTATTGACTACTTATTTCCATACCTCCTACTACGCTCATGCCAGTTAACCAACCATATATGCAAATTATGGATTAATTTATTTTAAGGAAAAATTTGTGAATGTGCTTGTATTTGTGACTCAGATCAAAAGAACAAAAAAGTCAAGTGATGACCATAAAAAGCAAAATGGTCTAACCAGGGGTGCCACTCCACTGGTTCCTCAAGGACGGAATGCAGCCTTTCTCACAGAAGTGGGGACTCCATTGAGGACACAGTCTTTCCTACAGGAGTTCTGAGGCTATTTGAGGACTACTATGTCTTTCAACTGAACTTAAAAAGAAGCCTGTAGGGTAACTCTCAAGTCTTAGCAGAGAAGTTTTTTTGCGCAGGAAGACAGTGGTTAATGCATAAACGCACAACAGGACAGCAGTGCAGAGAGTAAGGGACTGAGGAGTGCTTAGCCACCATGGGACATCTATATATCACTCCCTCTCCTCAAGGCTCAGGGACCACTGTCGAAGAGAGAGAAGAAAATGTTTCCACTGGAGAGGACTCAAGTGAAATTGTTTCTTCAGGGCATGACAAATCCATTACATTAATGAACTCAATTCTGCCTGCACAAAGGCAAGCACGTTATTAGCATATAGAGTAGAAGGGTTCCATGAGCCTCTACTCCTAAGTGAAGAGCAATTGACAGCTGATAGCTTCTGGAATAGGGAGAGTCAGTTTTCTCTAATGATGTGGCTCCTGGTAGGTGGACCATGTTCCAGTGGACAGCCATCTATGTATATATCAATAGTACAAATTGGACTGACTTGGTGGATTATTAAAAGGAAAAGATAAAGCACATGAAATTGGGAGGAGTCAGGGGAATATGGTCAAATTACACTGTATTGTCTGAAATTATCATAATATATAAAAAAGAAAAATTCTTCTCTCAACATTAGAGTCCATAATAATGATGATCATTCTAAATGTTACTGAATATCATGCAAGATTTAGGAGTCCAAAATTTGAAGAACGTTTGAGAAAAACGATACTTAGACTCATCCTTAAGACAAGGAACGAATCTGAATTAATTAAAAAAAGAATTGTAAGCAACTTCTCTGGAACTTTAGGGCAATGGCACTACATGGTGTTGCTGCAGTAAACTGGTTACAATTGAAAGGGGGATAGTTAAAAGAGTATAAATAACTGACATTAAAAATTAAGATCTTAGGTCACTCACTAGTCACTAAAGGCAACACTAAAATAGTAACCCCATTATAATTAAGACTGAAGATCTAAGAAAGAAGAGTGAAATAGTGCCAAATCAGACTCTAATAAAGGAATAAAGCGTACGGTTAAACACTGGACAACACAGATTTGTATGTGAAGTAGAACCAGTGATTACCTTGCTGGACTCTTCCAACTGAGTGCCTCGCTTCCAGGCTTCGGAGAAGATAGAGCTCACAGTACTTTGGGAGCGGATGTGTCCGGAGGGCAGGGTGTCAGATACTCCACTGTCAGACTGATTAGAGTGATTGGACTGAGACTCTGTTTAAAATATTTAAAGAATCAAATCAAAGTCAGTGAATATATTCTAGTAGAAAAACCTTACTTAGAAATTGACTCTAATCTTTTTAATATTTCATATTTCACAATGAGAGACTGGCACAAGTGATTAGCACCCTGAAAGCCTGTCTTGGATAAAAGTCTACTCTGAACAAATCAAAAACAACAAAAAGAAGTGCTGGCTCACTGCACTGGTCAGGGACCAGCACTAGTGTGAGTCACTGTTCACAGTGCTGATTCCTTGGCTAAGCTCCTTGCATCCTGTTTCTCCACGAAGTCACTGCTTTCTCAACCCTACCTATACCTTTCCTAAGTATATCACTATGTATCCCTGTTTAAGAGGAGCAAAGTGTCCCCATCAAAATTCCAACTCAATTCTTCATAAAGTTAGAAAGAGCAATTTGCAAATTCATTTGAAATAACAAAAAACCTAGGGTAGTGAAAACTATTCTCAACAATAAAAGAACTTCTAGGGGAATCACCATCCCTGACTTCAAGCAGTATTACAGAGCCACAGTGAAAAAACTGTATGGTATTGGTTCAGAGACAGGCAGATAGATCAGTGGAATAGAATTGAAGATCCAGAAATGAACCCGCACACCTATGGTCACTTGATCTTTGACAAAGGAGCCAAAAAAAAAAAAGATAGCATTTTCTACAAATGGTGCTGGTTCAACTGGAGGTCAGCATGTAGAAGAATGCAAATTGATCCATTCTTATTACCCTGTACAAAGCTCAAGTCCAAGTGGATTAAAGACCTCCACATCAAACCAGACACTCAAACTAACAGAAGAAAAAGTGGGGAAGAGCCTCGAACACATGGGCACTGGGGAAAATTTCCTGAACAGAACACTAATGGCTTATGCTCTAAAATCAAGGATCGACAAATGGGACCTCATAAAATTGCAAAGCTTCTGTAAGGTAAAGGGCACTGTCATTAGGACAAAACGGCAACCAACAGACTGGGAAAAGATCTCTAGCAATCCTACATCCATTAGAGAGCTAATATCCAATATATACAAAGAACTCAAGAAGTTAGACTCCAGAGAATCAAGTAACCCTATTTAAAAAAATGGGGTACAGAACTAAACAAAGAATTCTCAGCTGAGGAATATTGAATGGCTGAGAAGCACCTAAAGAAATGTTCAACATCCTTAGTCATCAGGGACATGTAAAACAAAACAACCCTGAGATTCCACCTCACACCAGTAAAAATGGCCAAGATCAAAAACTCAAGTGACAGCAGATGCTGGTGAGGATGTGGAGAAAGAAGAACACTCCTCCATTGTTGTTGGGATTGCAACTGGTACAACCACTCTGGAAATCAGTCTGGAGGTTCCTCAGAAAATTGGACATAGTACTACCTGAGGACCCAGCTATACCTCTCCTGGGCATATACCCAAAAGATGCTCCAACATACAACAAAGACACATGCTCCACTATATTCACAACAGCCTTATTTATAATAGCCAGAAGCTGGAAAGAACCAGATGTTTTTCAACAGAGTAATGGATACAGAAGTTGTGGTACATCTACATACACAATGGAGTACTACTCAGCTATTAAAAACAATGACTTCATGAAATTCATATGCAAATGGATGGAACTAGAAAATATCATCCTGAGTAAGGTAATCCAGTCACAAAAAAACAAAAAACAAAAAACCAAAAAAACCAAAAAACCCACACACGGTATGCACTCATTGGTAAGTGGATATTAGCCCAAAAGCTCGGATTATATTCAAGATACAATCTACAGATCATATGAAGCCCAAGAAGAAGGATGACCAAAGTGTGGATGCTTCAGTCCTTCTTAAAAGGGGAAACAAAAATATTCATAGGAGGAGATATGGAGACAAAGTTTGGAGCAGAGACTGAAGGAATGGCCATTCAGAGCCTGCCCTACCTGGGGATCCAGCCCCTAAACCTAGACAATATTGTTGATGCCAAGAAGTGCATGCTAACAGGAGCCTGATATAGCTGTTTCCTGAGAGCATGGCAAACACAGAGGTGAATGCTTGCAGCCAACCATTGAACTGAGAATAGGGTCTCCATTGGAGGAGTTAGCAAAAGGACTGAAGGAGCTGAAGGGGTTTGCAGCCCCATAAGAATACCAACCAATCAGAGCTCCCAGAGACTAAACCACCACCCAAAGAATACACATGGACAGACCCGTGGCTCCTGCTGCATGTGTAGCAGAGGAAGGTCTTGTTGGGCACCAATGGGAGAAGAAGCCCTTGGTCCTGCCAAGGCTGGAACCCCCAGTGTAGGGAAATATCAGGGTGGGGAGGCAGGAAGGGGTGGGGTGGGGGAACACCCCCATAGAAGTAGGGGGAGGGGGATTGGATAGGGGACTTATGGACGGGAAACTGGGAAAGGGGATAACATTTAAAATGTAAACAAAAAATTCCAATAAAAAATAAAAGAGGAGCAAAGTGTGTATAGAAATCATTTTGAAATATTTTGTGGGACTGGAGAGAGATCTCAGTTTCAGTTGGGAGTGTGTCCTCCCTGCTCTTGTAGGGAGGACTTGGACTTTGAGCCAGTATACAGTTGTAAGCTGCCTGATGTGTGTTCAGGGGCCCAATGTCGTCTTCTGGCCTCCATGCACACTTGCATGGCATGCACAATCCATGTAAACACGCACATACACATAATAATAAATAAATCCTTCTTTAGAGCCTATCCAATTTGAGAGTTGGGGGAGGCATGGATGGAGCTGGGGAAAGGGACAAAGGGTGATGTCATTATATTTTCATTAAAAATGTATTTTAAATCTTTAAAAATATTTTGCATGGAAGGTTTGTTTCTTCCTTGTTTATTTGTTTATATTAGCATAGATTCATAAATCTCATAATTTGGTTATAATTTTATACTACATAGTATGTATTTTTCTTTTTTCTTTGTCTCCCCCCTTCCCCCTAAACAGTTTCTCTGTGTAGCCCTGGCTGCTTTGGAATTTGCTAATGTATGTAGCCTAGGCTGTCCTCGAATCTGGAGAGCTACCCCTCCCTCCTCAGTGCTGTGATTAAAGGTGTATACCACAACTACCCGGCCATTGTATAGTTCTTTTCCTCAACATTATTCCAGCGTTAGGCACTAAAGCTCTTTCACATTGCATCTGTGTCCCTCTGATAAACCCTTATCTGATTTTTGAGTACTTTTGTTTAAGGGCCATCTTGTATCTCTGACTTAGCGTCAGCCATTGTCCAAGAGAAGTGGTTCCTTCTGGTGACTGAGCTGTGGATAATCTCATTATTATGGGGCATCACTTTTCTAGAACCCCTCGATGGGCACAGCTGGAAAGTATGTGTTTGCATGGGCTATGCACATTGCATTCATACAGGTTAGTATATACATATCACAATTTCCAAATAGGTTTTTATTACTTAAAAATATCAAACCATACAATTTTAAAGTCATTCAGCAACGGCATGGATTATCATTGGAAAGATTTTGGAAGAAGCACTTAACTGAAGATGTGAATACAGCATACGTATTTAAAGATGTGGAAATCTAGAAGCCCCATGGAGTGTCATTGATTCCCTGTGAGTACTAGAAAGTATGGCAACCTAAATGGCTTCCTTCACTATAGTTCTGAACAAGCTGAAAGTGTTTCCACTGCACTGACATGTCAGGAGCTGTGTAGGAGCAGGTGTGCAGGTCCTGATGCACTGTGAATACATCTCCAAGCAGCTTGTATACTGTGCATCTTAGAATGTATGGTAAAATATACTTCATAAATATAAAACCCAACACTGCATTAGAAATGCACTTGAAATATGTAACACTGCACCTGGGAAATAAAAGTACCCACCGATTATAATTTGGATATTAGGTATGGCTGTAGGGTGGCAAGTTCTAACCCTCGTGATAAGGCCATCATATTTGTAGTAAAATAGTGCTGTGTGGTATGCTGACCTACCTGGGATACTGGAAGAACTGGATCCGGATTTAATGCTGGAGCTGGATAAAGAGGTCCAATCATAAGCTGACTCTGTCCTCTTCAAGGCTTCTTGGTAATTCGTGTAGAGCTGCTTCCCATACTAAGTAAAAGGGAACAAATGGTGATATCTCGCCCTGAGTTGCATGTAGAAGGTCATGGGGAAGGGAGGGAAATACTTCTGTGAACTAGTTCAGTTTGTATTAACGCCTGTTATACTCTCCATAGTACTCCTGGGTACTAGAAAATCATGCTCATACTCATTTTCCTTAGTTCTAAGAACAGCAGGCACCTAACTAACAATTTTAATAATGTTAATAGAAATAAAAGTTTTATCAATCCAAATTCAAGAGATCTAGGACTAGATTCTTAGCACTATTTAGGGACATGCCCCAAATATACTCGAAAAATAGCCATGACTTAATTTAAATTTATTTATGTGTTGGGTGTTGTCTGCAGACAACAACAATAAAAACAACGACAACAACAATAGAAAAACCTAAACTTGGTTACGTAAGAATCATATAATGTACACTCCAAAGTAGAAACAAATCACATTGATGCCATGCAAGCTACTGCCAGCAGTATTGTTCCATTGTTTCCAACCACCAAGGAAAGAAGGCACTTAGAGCATGAACTTAGGCCTGAGGAAACTAGATACCTGAGGAGTAATGAGCATGAAACAGTCAGACCCACCAACAAGAACCCACAGCATCTAATTAACCACTTCATTAGTGCAGCACCAAATGGAGAGGCAGTGTACCTTGGCAATGCGGATCCCATTGACCCACTGATGCAGGGTCCGTGCATCATCACAACAAAGGTACTTGATGTACTGAGACTTCTTCTGGATCTGTGGGTGCTGTAAAATTGAAGGCAGAGTCTTCTAGAGAACTGACACTTAGAAAAACCCCAGTGACTTACAGTCTTAAAGAAATGCCAACAATGCATACTTCTATACAACCATAAACTGAAATAAAACAGCCCATACTTAACTTTTTAAAACAAAGTACACGTCATGCTAAATTTTTGGTCAAGATATCCATGTAAACCTTTCTACCTGGGAAGTTCTCAAATGTTCCTTTTACATATCAAAGAAAAACACTATCAAGATTAAGCCAATAGAATTCTCAGCCTTTGAGACAAAAAATGGAAAAAGAATATCTACCCAGGAAATCAGCTTAGAGGCTACAGAGAAGTTCCTTCCTTCTGATAAACAGCTATACTAGATCTGTGTGGAGCGTGCACAGCACAGCACCCAGACCGTAGTCCATGGCGACATCCGACTGGTGGAACAATACCTCAGAGGCTTCTGTCTTTACCAAACTGCAATGTGCATGCACTCCTTGGTGGGACAAGAGGATAGTGTTGAAGTTTGTTCTGTTCTTGCAATATTTACTTTATTAGAAATTAAAATGAGGGCTGGAGAGATGGTTGAGTAGTTAAGAAAACTGACTGCTCTTCCAGAGACCCTGAGTTCCAATCCCCAGCAACCACAATGTGGCTCACAACCATCTGTAATGGGGTCTGTAGCCCTCTCTTGGTGTGTCTGAAGACAGCTACAGTGAACTCATATACATAAAGTAATTAAATCTTAAAAGAAATTAAAATGAGAGTAAAAAATTAATATAGAAGAACACAACTCTCCCCAAATTCCTCTCAGTAGCCAAGACAGCAAAAACATTATGGAACCTGTGAGAAACCCCACTGTACTACACCAAGAGCATACGAGTGTGAAAGGCACGCGCTGTCTCAGTGTTACAAACCTAATGCTGGTATCAGGGTTTTGCAAACCACTGGCTGAAGTTACTCTGCACGAGCTTCCTAAGAATCATTTGTTATTGTAGGGCATGGTGACATACACCTGTAATCCCAGCAGCCTGAAGGCTGAGGCAGGAGGAGCCCAGGATTGAAGCTGGGTTGGGCTACACAGCAAGGCTGCCTCAAAAACAAACAAACAAACAAACAAACGAAAACAAGCAAAAAAAAGTGGGGGAGGGGAGCTGCTTCTGTAACTAACCTTGACGATACATTGGTGTTGTCTAAGAAAGTTTATTAAGTAAAGGACTGCTATTATTAATAGACCCACCTTACCAATGAAATCAAAACCCCACCTAAATCCTAAGCAAATGGTACTCCCTAAGCCCAGCTAACAAACATGCAGACTAACAGTACTGGGTATTATGAGGGTGGAGCTCTCACAGGTCTCAGCACTTCTTCCTGAACCTTTGTAGGCTTTGTAGGCCGTCTTTATAAATGTTAATCTAGATCACAAAACAGTTGGGAGTGAGGAACGGGAACCAGACTGAGAGGGAAGGGACTTCCTAATAACAGTATAGATAACAGACTATTTTGGCTATCATTTCAGGGGAGTGAGGAAGGGAGAGAGATCGTTATTTCTGGACCAGATGAAAGTGGGTGAAGTTTCAACTTGGGAACGGTGCTCTCTGATGGGTCTACACAGGATGACAACAAAAATATGTGTCTCACTGTAAAGTTGTTTTTTTTAAGACAGAGGCTCTGGCTCCACACTTCTGATCCTGTCTCTTCCTCCTGAGTGCTGGGATTTTGGGTGCAAGCTACCAGACCAAGCTTTACCCTTTACCTTGTTGTCCCTGGTGCTAAGGATGGAGCTAAAGTGCTTAACTGCTGAGTTACCCTACTCATCCTATCCTATCCAAAGACACAGAATTACCTGGTGAAGATCCAAATGTCAATCTAGTATCAGTCAGGTTTACCTTTAAGGCCAGACAGCAGTCTGTGGGTGCTTTGTATTTGTTCCGATAGTCCTGCCCATAGTATACATTTACATGATCCAGCTGGAGAAAGCACACTAGATCCCGAGATACCTAAGAAAAAACACCCCAAAGATTAACGTAATAGGGCCAATAAAATAAGCAAGTATCATAGCAGGTATGGGTTTTTAGTTGAGTATCAAATCTTTACTAGGTAAAAAGTAAGATTCGATTTTTCTTCAGTCTACAATGTAACCAAAAAGGCAGTCCATTTTGCTTGTTATCTATTCCTAATGAACACTGATTTGGTACTTTATACAGACCCTGTACATAGTATGCATATGATATAGACTAAGTAGGTCATAGGGAGCAGGAGAAGAGCAGCACTCTTAGGAAAGAACAAGAATCTACCAAGTAACTGCATGTCAGAGGTAACAACTTATGCTCATAGGACTAGGATGATAATGCTGTAAATGCTTAGGACAGCTCTAAACCCAAGACAAGCACAAAGACAGCTTGTACTTCAGTAAAAGAACACTGCACAAGATTGAAGTCGATATAATCCTAAAAAGCCATTCCCCCTAAATGAAATACAGACTCCCACAAGACCTCTCCCTGCCCCAAATATCAAAACTGTTTAGCTGGTTGTGGTCATGCATACCTGTAACCCCAGCACTCGGGACTTGGAAGAGGGGGAGTCAAGAGGATCAAGAGTTCAAGGTCATCCTAAACTACAGAGTGATTTTGAGACCTCGCTGAATAAACTACATGAATAAGATCCTCTTACAACAACAACAACAACAACAACAACAACAACAACAACAACAATCTAAATGGGGGAAAATAGAGAATTGAAATGAACCCATCTAATGATCAGAGAAATGAATAGTTTTTTGCTTCCTCTTCTTTACAACAGATTAATAAACTAAACCATCTTGTGTGTCTTACAGGGGTAAAATAGTATTCTTGCTACAAGGTAAAAGCAGCTAGCATACTGTGGGCAGTGCGGAAGGACAGAGAAGGACATACCTTTGCTTTCCCTTTAGGGACATAGTAGATACCAGATGCTCGCAAGAGAAAATAACGCTTTTTCCAGGACTTCTTGCCATCATCTTTCAACCAAAGGACTCCTTCAATTTCTGGGACAGTTACAGAACTTCCACAAAAACATTCCTTAAAGAAAAAAATCATTTGGAAACATTTATGATTCTGATATTTTCAGAAAATAAATTATCTATTCCTGTGAGATGCATAAAACTAAGCAAAGCAAAATGGTTTTTTATTAAAACCACACTAGCTTTCTGAAAGAACTGTCTTTTCTAAACACAGTATAAGTTTACTTTAGAATTACTGTGGAAATCCTGAAGTGTGAGTCATGGGGCTGGGGGAACAGCTCAGTGGGTAAGAGTGTCTGCTGTGCTAGCAATGAGGACCTCACACCTACATGAAAAGCTGGGTCTGGCTGCGTGTGCAGAGGGGTAAGATAGATGAAAGAAGAGGACCCAGGCATTCTCCTCTAGCTGATATGGTCTGCAGATACAGATGTGGAATCCTGCATGCTCACGTT
Source organism: Rattus rattus (assembly GCF_011064425.1). Classification (NCBI taxonomy): domain Eukaryota; kingdom Metazoa; phylum Chordata; class Mammalia; order Rodentia; family Muridae; genus Rattus; species Rattus rattus. The sequence continues at coordinate 134,616,837 of NC_046157.1, forward strand.
TACGTACAACACATACCACAGCACACAAAATGTCTGCCATGCCTATAAGAGAGGATTTGCCTATGAACTCAGCTGAGTTGTGTGTACTACTGCTGAAACCCATTTCTTCTTTTCTGTTTGTGGTATGTGTGTGCTGTGTATGTGCTCATGTGTGGAAGCTAAAGCTGTTGTCAGGTGTCTTCCTCAGTTGCCCTCCACCTTAGTTTCTGAGACATGATCTGTCACTGTGGCTCAGTGGCTAGGCTGGCTGGTTGGTAAGCTCCAGGCAAGTGCCTGGCTTATGTAGGTGTCAGGGGCTATGAACAAAGGCCCTCATGCTTGCTCAGCACATACTACTGACAGGCCTGTCTCCTGCCCTCTGTAAACGCTGATAGGCCCAGCACAGTCACATCTCTCTTTCTCGACCCTTTTTAATGTACTGGACTATTGCTCGGCAAAAAGATTAGTTAGGAAGAGATCTGTTAGGAGCTCAACAGGTACACACAAAGCTCAGGGTGGAGAGAGTCATACCTCTAACAGCACTTCTTTGTTTCTGTCTGCCATCTCAGCCGTTTCCTTTTTCCCTAGAAGGTAATTCTAAAAAAAAGAATGAAATGAAAATTAAAGGATAAACTCATTCCGCTATTCCCTTGGAGTTAAATGGGTACATCACTTGCTCCGACAAGTAAACACTATCAGTTTAGTTTTGCCACTCTAGAGAAGAGTGCACTCCTCAAAGCTCGCCCATAGGTGTATCATCGTTAAAATGTTCTATCTACTTCCTTCTTGCTCAAAACACTTGCTACAAAATATCCCATAGAATGCCCTTCATCACACTCTGAGGTGAGCCTGTGCAACAGCAAGTGTTCTGAACTACTCAACTGTTACATGAGAATACCCCACAGCATTCTAAATTAAGTAGAAGAAATGAAGAATGATTTCCTGAGCTAGGCTTAGGCAGAGTCCTATGCTGGACTGAGCAGGGTGTTCCAGGTGATGAGTCCTATCCTGGCTTTGCTGTAACAGTCTCATTTGCTTAGTTTAATAAAATCTGAACTGCAGTCATTAGTATAACTATCTTGTAGTCTTCTACAGAAAGATCTATTGGCACTCCTAAGCATACACTCTTCATTAAAGAACCGCAGTTAAGTCTGAGGACTACAGACTGACGGTCTAACACTACTGCTGTTTTTCTCATCACTTTTTTATCACAGATATTTTGCTGTTCCTGACCTACTGGGGAGGAAGTGGATAAAGAGGAGTGGGGCAGGGGCGAGAAAGGTGGAGGAGTAGCTAACAAATGAGAATAAGTCTGTCTGGACACACTCTCATGTAACACATGACTTCATATGCCGATTTAAACAGGCACAGGCGTGGTGAAGTACTGACATTATGTTGGCATAAATAAGGATGACAAGTAAGCAAAGGGGTTATGTAAACCAGCAAAGAAATTAAGATAAAGCATTAGCTATATAAACCCTGGGCTGCTTGGGTGGGATGAGACCCTCAGTGTTAATGAACTGAGGGCTCAACAGGCTCTGGCTTGTGCAGGAGAAACCCAGCAGCCTCCTGAACTACTCTTATTTCTACCAAAGTTTACCCCCATGTGGGGCTGGCAACCCCTCCGAGGTCCAGCTCCTGGTCCCCACACACAGAGGGGTTTGCAGCTACAATGGCCAGTCACGTGGCTGTCAGACTTTTAACTCTACTGACTCAGCACTCAAAAGTTATGCAATCTTACCTGGGGGTTTTTAAAAAGTGCATATTTTTCTATTCGCTCCATAAATATAAGCTTATTTTGGCTGTCTCTTGTCCAATTAAGAAGATTTTCAACCAAGTTTTCATGGTCTTCAAAGATTCTTTCTGTCCCAAAATCAAATACCAGCCTTTTGTTAGTATTCTTCCAAATTACATGAAAGGCAAGATAAAACACATTAGAATTACAGAATCTTTGTGAGTGTAGAGGTCAGAGGTTGATGATGGATATTTTCTTCAATTGCTTTCTAGATGACATTTTAAACCAGTCTCTCACTGAACATGAAGACCACCAGTTCAGGACACTGACTGGCTAGCAAGCTCTACTACCCCCCTTTGTCTGTCTCCCCACTGCTGGAATTATTGATGCATGTTTCTGTGACTGGGTGTGTTTCTTTAAACATGGGTTCAGGGTGGTGGTGGTGGTGATGGTGGTGTGTGTCAGACTAAAATACACACACACACACACACACACACACACACACACCTGAACATATGCTAAAAGTGTTCTTTGAAATTTGTTGATGTGCTTTATTTTTCCTTAAAGACTTGTGTACAAAGCCTAGGAAATAACAGTATTGGGCTGGAGAGACGGCTTAGCATCAAGAACTCTTGCTGTTCTTATAGAGCATCCAGGTTCAATTCTTAGCACCATCATGAGGAAACTCAAAACCACCTCTAACTCTAGTGCCTGAGGACCTGACACTCTCTTTTGGCTTCTCCATGCACATGACATATATACATAAATGCAGATATATAAAATAAATGAAAATGTAAAAATATTTAATAATAGTTTTAGTAAATTTATTTATGCAACTCTTATTCCAAAGAAAAAGCATCTGTTATCGTTAAAACTGCTGCTTTAATCATTTAAAAAATGCTGTGAATTGAATTTCATCTTTTATTCAAAGAACTCTCCAGATACACTAGGAAAAATGTCAAAAAGCAAGATTTTAAAATGATAAAGTGCCTGATAATTTTATATGAAAAAATCATAATGTCTCAAAATGTTTCTGTCAATATGAAGGTTTGAGGTCACATAGATGCTAATAAACAATTAAAGCAGAGGCATTACTAACCCATTTGTAACTCAGAAATGGTCTCCACCAGCGACCAGTCTAAACTGTAGCCACAGTGAGATTTGTCCATCAGGTTATCCAGCACTTGTCTCACTGTCTGTCTCTCATCCACCATCATTGTTTTAGAACTGTCATCAGACATGTGGACCCTGATCACCAGCTGCAACGGGTAAAAATGCAATTAAATGGTAACTTAAATGGAATTCTAGAAAAGTATTTTTCAAATATTAAATAGCATTCTGATTCATGTCTTTAAATATAAATTAAGAAATGACTACTCTGACACTATTATTACAGGTAAAAATCGGAATATCAAGAAACCTACTTAAATATGTTTTAAGCCCTTTAAATATTGTGCTAAGATGATTCCGTCTTACTGACTTTTGTTTTGGAAGTAGCAAGAAACCTTATCATATCAGAGGGATAACACAGATGAGATATGCTGTAAGCAGTGGGCCTCTGGAGCCAAGCACTCCAGGACCTGCCTAGAAACAAAGGTTCACTTTCTTAAAGCATCTCACACACAAAACCCACATGTGAAAAGATATCAGGGAGAATACAGTTTTACCTTTTCATAAATTAGAGAAACATTGTATATAAACAAGAAAATTCTTCATAAAGCAAAACAGGACAAAAAAAAAAAACCTTAAGATAAATATTTCAAACCCAGCAAAGAGCCACAAGTTACCTTTTTCACTTGAGCCTCTTTAATTTTCTCCAGAGCAACTCGGATCTTCTCAGCTTTCAGTTTTGCTGCCTGTTCTTCCTGCAAACACAAAGCATTTCAGATAAACTGCTGCTCACAGGGTGAGGAGACCAGCAAAGGCTTCACCCTCATGGCGCTGGTAGGGAATTGTATTAAGAACACAATGTAGCACATGTATAGAAAGCACAATTCTAGAGTGGCTCTGTTCACAAATGAAACAGACATGCCACGAGAAGAGAGCACAGGCTCAGCAACAGGATTAGCTTCCATATTCCAGAGAAAAAGACAGACACCGCCACGTAATACACCAACTTCGATTCTGACAACACAAGGCAAACAGCTTTCAAGCTCTGGGTTTAGGGAAACACTGCGGACGAGTTCCTCCTGCTGGCCTATTTGCCACGCTCACACAACTTTCAATTCAGACTCCCTCCAGAGGTTATGCAAGATTTCTGCACAGTGTTTTGTTTTGTTACATTGGAAATTTAAGATCTTTGGAAAAATATATATAGCAAAACCAATCTACTTAGTTGTAATAATATAAAGGCCTCAACAAAAAGTATATGTACAAATATTAATTCTTACCAATATGCTAATACAAACAAGAGGCTGCCTTATATTTTAAGTTTTACTGATTTGGAAAATCATGCAGCACAATCAGTAAATTAAAATTTATTAATCTGTCAATAAGTCTTTTCGTAAATGCTAAGTATAACTTTACAAATAACACAATTGTAAGTAATTCTAAGATTATAAACTCTCGTAAAAATTATAAAGAACTAAAAATAAAGCATTGTCCATTTTTCTAATAGAATACAGTATTCAACACTAGTACTTACTGATAAGTTCCAGCAATAGGCCATAATAAACACTGTAGCTGTAATTTCCAATTTAAAAAAAAACTCATGTAAGTAAACTTCTGTTTATAAAGATTTATTTTCTGTTTCTGAATACAAAACATTAAAATATCTATATAATTACCATCTTCTACAATCCTTTAATACGCCTTCCTTTAAAAAACAAAGGAAAGCCTAATTATATCAGCAATAGTTTATCTTCTCTGGATTGTGCCTGAAATGTCGCAATCCATGTGTCAGTTTTCATAAAGAACTAACCCTTCCAGGGTAGGGAAAAAGCTAGATTTATTTACTGATTTTCCCTAGTCACCAAAGTCCTGCAAGCTTCCTTCTCTTTCCACTTCCTACTGCACTGTCTCTCCTTGCAAGCTTAAGTTACTGACCATGGACCCGAGAGGCAGGGCAGGGGAAGGCTCATGGGCCAGAAATTGGATCCCTTTCAATGCGTGGAGCTACTGAATCAACAGACTGACCAGGACCTGGAAACACTATCTGTGAACCCAACAGTCAAAGAACAAAGATCTTTATTTTAATAATAAAGAGAATTAATACTTAGTTCTTAGATTATTATAGACATATTCCTCTGACTAAAAGATTATATAACCCAGTCCTTTCCTTTAGACAAATAAATAGCATCATAAAGCAATAGATGAATTTTAATGTAAATTTTTTAACCAATCTATTCTCATACATTTTATGTACATCTCTGAAAAGTAAATTTAAAGTCTATTGGGGGAGAAGGCATTGGAATCGATGCTTTATATATTTGAAATATAAACACAAACTTCTAAAAGTAAAATATTTAAAGTAAAATATTTTATGTATGTAAAATACTTGTGTATATATATATACTTGGCCTGTATATATGTATGTGCACCTCACATGTGTGGTGCCTGCAGAGTTCAGAAGAGGACACTGGGGTCCTCGGACCTGGAACTACAGATGGTTGTGAACCACTATGTGGGTTCTGGGAATAGAACCTGTGTCCTCTGGAACAGCAACTCTTAAGCCTTGAGCTATTGCTTCAGGAAAACATGAAAAGATGGTTGATAGTCCTTAGCACCCAGAAAGTGCAAGTTAAGTCTTATACGTTTACTATGCCCCAAATCCAACACCCCAGCACAAAATGCTGGTGAGGATGTAGGACTGCTGCTCACTGCTAGTGAGAAGGAAACAATAATCCAGCCCCCTCAGAAGACAATTTGGCTGATTCTCACAAAATTACATGCATCATTGCCACATGGCCCAGTAGTCATGCTTCTATGTGCTCACTCAAATCAGTGCAAATTTCTGTCTACAAATGCCTGCACATGGATGCTTGTAGATGCTTTATTCAGAATCACCCAATCTTGGAAACAACAAAGATTTCCTCTGGTAAGTGAATAGAAAAAGTATGGTGCATCCTGGCAATTAAATATTATTCAGCACTAAAAAGAAATGAACTATAAAAGCAATAAATGGGCACTGTGGGCCCACAGATTAATAAATAAAAGAATTCAATCTATAAAAGTTACATACTATATAATTAATTGCAAGTATATTGTGCTCTGGAAAGGGCAGTAAAAAGGATCAGTGATTGTCAGGGTTAAGAAGGAAGCAAGGCTTTATTAGGCAGAGTGCAGAGACCTTTCAGGGCAGTGAAACTACTGCTTGTCACAGTACAGTGGATGATAAACAAAACTGCCCTAAGAATAAAAAAATAAATACTGTATTTTGATTAGTTTCATATAATAATGGTGTTTCCATACTGCCATCCTTTACTACTGTTTGTCAAATTCCATGACAGGTTTAGCTTAATTAAGCTCATGAACAGTTCCTGCCCCACACATTGAAGTACTGAACAGTAAGAGAACCAGGTAACCAATTAACATTCGTACAAATCAAGGAGTCATTTCTTAAATGCAAAACAGGTAAAGCTCTCCTAATAAATTCAAGTTCAGCCTTTCTTTTACCTATAAAAATAGGTCAACATAATTTCATTTTTAAAATTGTTTTCAGGGCCTTGCATATAATTAGCAAGTAACTACCACTAGGCTACAATTTTGGTTATTATAAACTGGTCTATGAAAGTTAAAATCAAATTTCAGAGCTAGCTGGCTAAATCCAAGATAGGTAAATTTTAGTTTATTCGTCTCTAGTTTAATGCAAGGATGAACTTTCTAGAAACCTTTGAAGAAAAAAATCTGGTTACAGTGAGATCTAAGTATCATTACTGGGAAAAAAATGTAAATAAAAATAATCAAACTGCATGACCCATGGTTCCTGTGGGTGCTGTGCTCTTCTTCTAGCTAAACCACGCTTTACTTTTTTCCATAGTAATGTTAGGAGAAAGGAGACCATCTCACATTGTTTGTGTTGTGTAGACAGGTCACTAAGTCTGTGTTAATGCGTGTGGACAATGTATGGGAGACTTCAGTAGCTAATCATCAAGCCCATGCTAACCACACTCACTAAGGCAAAGGACAAAGCCTCCTGCACGTTGATTTCTGCTGACAGCACCAATCTTCAGTCTGCCTGTGCTCTTTCTACACTAGCCCTTGCTTCACGCTGTCTCACAATTATCCCAAACGTAGGAAGAGACACCTCACTTACAGAAAAACAACTTTCTCTCTTCTCCTCCTTCTCTTAAAAGAGCACGAGACAACCCATTTTCTACTGGAAAAACTCCTGTGTGGCTATCAATACCCATCAAATGCCAACCCTCCTCAAATTTGCACATAGGACAAAAACTGGGTACAGATCTTAAGATTAAGTGAAAGCCAAAGCTGGGTAACAACGTTCTCTGGGGTATAAACATTAGAATATCAGTACTCAGACAGTTCCAGCGTCAGAGAGAGGGGTAGTGAATGACTGCAACCGAGAAACGAAGACCACAGGCTCAGAGAACACAATGAAATCAAGGTGTTAAAGAGTGGTTTGCTCTAATCATTTCATAAACTGCAAAAATCAAAAAGTAACAAATCAACTTAAAGAACTTCAAGTTATAATTTAATATTTATTGGAGACTCTGCTATATAATGTGGCATAGAATCAGAGGAATTAGTTAACTTTCTCTGAAGAAATCATAAAATTATATTAAACTCTCATTAAGAGAGCTAACAGATATCTAACGCTCGCTGAACCACAGTTATAGTGTATATGATATCTAATTTAAATTTCTACAAAAATACAAGGCTTGTATGATTATTAGAACCACTGTACCAACTAAGACTCACAAAAATTTGTCTTCCTAAGATCATACACATTTATTAAGTGCTTAACTATGCATCCATTATACCATAATCTATTTCTATTGTCCTTAATAGTTTATAGTCTTAGCTTTTGTGGTACCAATAATAAAACTGTTAAAGGCATAACATAAAAGCATTTTAGTATCTCTCCTGAAGCAAAGAAAATGATGGTTAAAACTAGCATGCTGTTGTTTTTGAATTCCTTATGTGCACTGGTGTTTTGCTGCATGCATGTTAAGAGTCACAGCTCTCAATGTGGGTGCTGGGATTTGAACCTGGATTCTCTGGAAAATCAGTCAGTGCTCTTAATTGCTGATCCATATCTTCAGCCCCCTAGCATTGTTTTTAGACACTGGCAGCTATCTGGAGGCTGAGAACTGGGCCACCAAGCTTTACAGTAGAAAGCAGATTGCTCTGCAGGTTGTTATGTCCGAGGTACACATACTTGGGACTAAAAGGTACAACTCAACGACAGGGAATACATTAGATATATGAAATGTTCTGAGTACAACACCCAGCACCAAAGAGGGGAGGGCACATAGTTCACAAGAGCCAGGTGCTTTGATAGAGAGGGCACCGACAACAGTCAGAATAAGGTTCTTCTGAGAAGCTCTATGGTATGGGTTGCTTAGAAATATCTGCCACTTCTTCCATGGTGCCATTCCATCTCCAGTATTCTCTTCGCCTTTGTTTCCTTCACAGCACTTAACATAATTTACGTATTTTTATATTTGTATATTCAGACACATATGTGTGTATGTATACATATATATTATGTACATGTATAAATATATGTACATAAGAATATATATATAAAATTTAGAGGACAGGATCTCCTATAGTCCCAGGTTGGCCTCAATTTAATTGTATAGCTGAGATGAATGACCCACTTGCCTTTATCTACCAAGTACTAGATTACAGGTATATACCACAATGCCTGATTATTTTATCACCATAAGAGACTGTGTGTTTCCCCCTAAGGAATATGTCTAGTTTATAGTGTTGTGTACTAATTAGTTCCATTCATAGTACAAGGGACAATAGAGATTACCAGACAAACAGGCAAGAGAAGTGGTCAAATGTCAAACTTAATCTGGGGAGCAGTGTTAAAAACAGATGTGGGGCAAGGTCAGAGACAACTGTAGTGCTGGGCTAGGTGAGTGCTGAGACTGCTCTAGGATGAGCCATGGGAATGAAGCAGATAGGCAGACCTAGTAAACGCTGAGGATCACAGCAGGCTCATTTGAAACACTAAGTGACAGGAGATCAGAATACTCAACCTGTCACTGGGAGAATGGCAGTACCCAAAGAGAAAAAGAAAATGTGTCTACATTGTGGGGCCTCAGGGAGACAATGGGTAAGGGATCTCTCAGGGCTGCAGTGTTAATAAGGAAGATGCTAATAATATTCAGGAAACGCTAGCAGCTATGAACTACCTGGGAGTGAAGGGAGCAGGGCAGATGACAGTGGACATGGCAAGAGCCTGCAGTCTTTGCTAGAGCAGAGCCCAGTTAAACTACGCAGCTGCCTCAGGCTAGAGAGTATGTGGCCAAAACCTGCATGAATTTCCTTCCTGACCGAAGGTTTCTTTCTCACTCTGGAGTTGACTTAGAAAGGAGATTGGGGAAGAAGGGGTTTCACTGCTCGCTCTGTCAAGGAGTCTTTTTCTTTGAGTGCTTCTTAGAGATTTTGATTTTTGTCAGTTAGCTCATCTCCTAAGGTTATGCTATGGAAAATAAGAGTAAACCCCCTCAGATATAATAGCATATGTAGCTTCTCAGAAACTATGGCCAAGCCTGGCATTCTTGAACTTAACCCTGAGCTCCTTAAATAAGATAATGACTAAGACAACGATTAAGAAAACAGCCATTCAGCTTTCTGATTATTGTTACCTAGTTAATGAGAATTGGTAAAAGATTTTAAGTTAAAATACTATCCCAGCATAAAACCACTAATAGCAAGAGTTAAATTAAAGCAATGATTTTAGGCTTTGAAATGCAATAGAAAATTAAGTTAGAAAAAGTGCAACACACGTGGAATACTAGGTGTCTACAGAAGTTAAAATCAAGTCAAAATTACTAAACATATTTTTGGCTCTGAATATTAACAGTCGTTAGATTAAGAAGACAGCTGCTTGCAGAAAGAGAAATAGCACCCTGTATTAAAGACAATGGCGCTACTATAAGAAAGGGGTACAAAGGATGCAAGCACAACCAGAGATTATATTTCTGTCTACAAGACAGTACATAGTTACATGCATGTGGAAAACAGTGGCATCACCTTGGTCAGCAAATGGGAAGGTTTTCCTGCAATGTTTCTCAGAAGAAGGGAGGTTTCCCTGTCCAGATAGGAGTGCTTGTGCAGGAAGAGAGAAAAACAAAAAAGGCAATAAGAGAAGTCAGTGGAGGCTTTATGTGTTTTTAAAATAAAACAGACAGAGCAAGAATGACTATAAATAATTTCACATCAATTTTTGTAAGCCGAGTGGAATATGTCCATCAAGAATAAAATATTTTCAAAAACCAAACCAGCACCAACTGAAAAGGAGGTGAGAGGTAAAGACCCCACTTATGCCCATGGATATGTTCCAGGTGACTTGCTGATCGCTGGCTCTGAGTAACGCACGCAGAGATCATAGAGCTAGTCTGGCTCACAAGTCAGTGTCAGGAGTGCTGTGCAGAAAGCACCACAAATAAAACCGTGTCAAAGGCAAATGAGTAAACACAGTTCTTCCTATTAAGAATCTATAAGGCTTACAGAGATTGAAGCAGTAAATCCTCATTAGAATACAAACATTGTAAAAAATGGCAACCTTTTCTCATCAATTCAGTGAAAGTCACACTAAGAAGAAAAACACCCATATGTAAGTTACCTGATGTTTTTTGTTCCCAGTAAAATTCTATTAATCCTTTCATTACAGGACAGTGTGAAGGACACAGTGAAGGACTTTCACAGAAAATAAAGTGACTATTTTCCCCTGAAGTGAGTGAGTGAGTGATTTAATCTTTCTCCCTAGCAATGATGCACATGATGTAGTCCCTAACTACCAATGATACCTTCTTAATAACAAAAACATCCATTTTATTTTAGATTATATGAGTGTGTGTGTGTGTCTCTCTCTGTGTGTGTGTGTGTGTGTGTGTGTGTGTGCCCGTGGAGTTGGAGTTGCAGGCAGGTGTGAGCCTCATGGGGTGGGTACTGCAGACTGAACTCGGGTTCTTTGGACAGTAGTATACGGCCTTAAGAGCTTACCTACCTCTCAAGGCCCTCTTGATAACTTAAATAGCACATTGTAATTCAAGTGTATGTAAGTGTATTAAATTTAATCCTTAAACTGCAACTATTTTGATATGTGTAACATTTGAACTTGCCTATCCCTGAACAAATTTAGTATTTAATACCATGTAATTACTTGCACCATTGAAAGCAATGAATGCTGAATGGAAGGCATTGTATCAAAAGTCTTCCTTAGTGGTATATTTTATGAATCTAACTATTTCACATTACTTTGACACATTAGTTTTTTGGAAATAAAGCCCAGTGAATAGGTACAAGATCTGTGGACACTTTCAAAAGGTCCATCTAGATGACACAGTATATCAAAGACTGGAGCACTGTTATAAGGACACTAAGTTAGCACAAACCTGCACTGTTCAGTCTGTTATAAGACTCTTCTTTGTACTGCTAAACCAATTTTAGCTCAAGATGAACCTCTGTGTAACCAGCCCCTCTCATCCATTCTCTCCAAACAACAAAAAGAGACCTAATGGTGTGTGTCGGGGGATTCCTCAGGATCTTTACTAAAACAGTCAAACATTAAGAACCGAGAAAGTTACCCCAGGCCCTCATTTATCTTTATGCGATAGTCAAAGATAAAGACCCGCTGCCCATCCATAAGACTGCAGTAGGCACACGTCTCTGAAACTCAGACTCAGTTTACAGTTACTGCTCAGCCCAGACCAGAGAGAGCACAGAAGCATGAAGACTAGAAAGCAAAGTCTAAAAATATTATTGCTGATGTCATTTATTCATTATTTTGTCATTTATACACGAGAAAAAAATTTCACACAAATATCTAAGACATAGCATGAATCTGAAAAAAATATCTGTATGTGGTGTGTGCCTGTGTCTCCACGTGTGGGTATATGTGGATGTGGTGATTACATGTATGTGCCTGTGCGGGCCAGAAGTTGATGCTGATGTCTTTCTCAGTTATTCTCCACCATGGATACGGGGGCGGGGCCTCTTACTGATCAGGTTAGTTTATTTAGTCCAGCTCTTACTGCAGTCCTGTCTGTCTCCAGGGGCTGGGACTGCAGGCAGGCAGGCGACCAAGCCCACTTGGCATTTATATAGATCTTGAGGATCCAAATTCTAGTCCTCATATCTACAGTGTTTTGTATTGTTTTGTTTTTTTAAATCTCCTGAGCCATTTTTCCAGCCCAAGAAAATAATTTATTGAAAACCTATCACAATTTATCTTACAAAGGTTACTTTTCCAGAAAAAGCCCCAAAATAATGGAATATCAATATTCATGTAACCACATTTCAAGCTTGTAGAAGTGACGATAACTTGTAAAAGTTCATTCCTTTCACCATATAAGCACTGGGGTCACACCCAGGTCACTGAGCTTGGTGACAGGTGCCTTTAGCCACTGTAATATCTTGCTAGCCTTGTGTTTCACGTTTTAAAAAATGAAATCTATCGGTCCCCAGCTCCGAAAAAAAGAACCAAAAAAAAAAAAAAAAAAATGAAATCTACACCAGGCTCTAGAGGCACATGACTTTAATCCCAGCACTCAGGAGGCAGAGGCAGGTGGATCTTGGAGTTCAAGACCAGCCTGGTCTACACAGTTAGTTACAGGACAGCCAAGCGTACACAGAAAAACCCTGTCTAGAAAAACAATGGGAAGGAAAAAAAGGGGGGGGGGACGACAGACAAACAAACAAACAAACAAACTTGTTTCATACCATCCTCAAATATAACTCCAGACATCAATTTTAACATAAGCTTAAAAGAAGCTTACAATATGTACTTAATGTAGTAATTAGTTACGAACGTCTTAGCACCTGGTTTTCAGAAAATATTTTGGTGTTTGCTTAAGAAACAGATCCAGGGGAGGGACCAGATGGCTCAGCAGGTGAAAGGGCTTGTGGTGCTCACATGAACATGTTTCATCCCTGAAATCCTTGTACAAGGCCAAATGTGGTGGTGCCCATGTGTAATTCCAGCACTCCCATGGACAGAACTGACTGCAATGCACAGATAGCATGGTAGTAGCAGTAAGAGAGACCCTATCTCAAAACATCTTGGAAGGAGAGAATCAATTTCCCAAAGTAGTTGTCCTTTGACCTCTTTACAACTGTGCTGGCATGTGCATGCTCTCCTCTCCCACTTACACATGTATATATATGTTAAAGGCATGAGGATTGGAGAGACGGCTCAGTGGTTAGGAATACTAGCTGCTCTTCCAGAGGACTCAGGTTTGATTTCCAGCATACATTAGTGCCTCACAACTGTCTATAATTCCAGCCCTAGGGGAACTGATGCCTTCTTTCAGCCTCCACAGGAACCAGGCATGCATGTGGCGCAGACACACATGCAGACAAAACACCCACACATAAAATAATAATAAAAAAAAAAAGACATAGTTTGGATTTTGGGGGCAGGGAGACCTCATCCAGAAATATATTAAGCATTACACTGAGTTTTAGTTATTACTATAAATAATAAAAATGACTTGTGAAAATACTACTGAACTGTACTTTGCTAATGGGGGCAGTAATCTGAAAGTACAATAATTATTTGGGTTGAAAGTTTTACTGAAAAAAAACCTAGAAAAGCGGAATGTCAGGGCCTTTTGAGGGAAGGCAAATCCATGTTGCTTCTATTTAAATTATAGGTGTAACAGGAGGCATGGCACCTACACATCAGAGCTGAAATAAGTTCTCTTTTAAATAAATACCTACATTACCTATTTCCTTCTTTAGTATCATCTAGCTACACACTGCTCCTTAACTCCTTACTTTCAGAAGGAAGAGGGATCAAGCGTCTGACTGGAGAAAGATGTAAAGGGAGAAATGAGGTGTGCCATTAACAGCCAAGGTGTCTTGGCACATGTTGCTAGTTAACAAAAACACACTCTGGTCAGTGAGATGGCACAGCACTTGCTGTGGAAAGCTTGACCCATGCAAGGTGGGAAGAAAGAACCAATCTCACAGAATTGTCCTCTGGACTCTATATGCACACTGTGGTACAAATGTCCACACAAACACATTACAGTAGAAATAAACAAAAACATGGCTTGTATGTTTTCATTTTCTTTTCCATTTATGCTTTCTCTCTCGATTCAGCCATCCTTTAGACTCTAACTTCAAGCCTTGAGCTATACCAGGCCCTGGAGTAAAAGGTGGTCATATATTGCTGCCTTGTCTAAGACCAAGAAACTTAGTCCTTGTTATCTCTGAGTGGCCTGGCCCCTAACTCCCTAATCTCTTTCTGCATTGTCCACTGACAACTATAATCAACTGTGCTAGGTGGCATGGGAGGGAGGAGCAGGTAAGCACCTATGTCAAAATCAGGGGTTCAGTAAAGTATTCTTGAAAGAGTGTACCATCTTGGAGGATGAAGTGGAGGCTGAGAAGGGTGGGATGGATAGAGGAAATGAGAAAATAAATATTTGAGATTGGTGATTCTCAGAGGTAGTTAGTGTTGTCTTTAACTTGGTATCTCAGAAAAATGGTGAGGGTATTTTAAGCATTCATAATAAAGTTAAGAGGAAGGGTTAATTAACAGTATTTATTGAGAAGAAAGTTAGAAGTGCCAGATATCTTAAAGCACAGAATAACATCATAAAGTATAGATCCATCCTACAGGATATTTATATCCTCACACAGAAAATTATAGATGAAAAGTCTTGTGTATTTTATATAAAAACACAAATTAATTTTGTATAATATAAATTTCCGATGAATTTTGGACGTTTTGTCTTATGAAATAGATTGAGAAAATCCTATACTTTGTATTTTATTATGGTTTTTTTTTTGGTTCTTTTTTTCGGAGCTGGGGACCGAACCCAGGGCCTTGCGCTTCCTAGGTAAGCGCTTTATTATGTTTTATAATATCAAACATAACAGGTTTGATGAACACAGTACTGTGCTTATATTTACCCTCCCTCTCACTCCTGTTGCTTGTGTTGGCCCTACCTGTCCAGGGTTTTTGTGTAAAACTTATGAAGAACTGTTTATAACATTGGAAACCATTACTAGTGGAACCCTAGCTTGAAGTAAGAGCCTCCAATGTCACAACTGGCAGTGTCAGATACACTGAGATCCCAAATTCCTTTGAACAAAAGTAAGAGCTAAATGCTACACTAGTTAAAATAAAAAACAGGAATTTCATTGAACTTTATTAGTACAGACTGTTTGAGAAATATTTATAAAAATCAAATATCAAAAATAGTTTCTTACTACCCCGTCCCATTTAAAACTGCAAAAGACTTATCAGCATAACTACAGCTAGAAGCTTATCCCAAGCCAGATGACGGTGGGGACTGTGTATAAGCCAAGATGACGGTGGGGACTGTGTATAATCCAAGATGACGGTGGGGACTGTGTATAAGCCAAGATGACGGTGGGGACTGTGTATAAGCCAAGATGACGGTGGGGACTGTGTATAAGCCAAGCACTCAGGATTGCTAAGGCAGGAGGAACGTGTCTTCTGTCACCCCCACTGTGACTGTCCCACTGTGTGTCTTAGCACACCATCATCACTGCTCCAGTCAAGGCCACCTCCCACTTCTTCCACCACACACAAGCATGCCACGCATGTAACCGCCACAGCACACTAACTCTGACACACAAGCATGCCACGCATGTAACCGCCACAGCACACTAACTCTGACACACAAGCATGCCACGCATGTAACCGCCACAGCACACTAACTCTGACACACAAGCATGCCACGCATGTAACCGCCACAGCACACTAACTCTGACACACAAGCATGCCACGCATGTAACCGCCACAGCACACTAACTCTGGGGGCCGTTCATAGTCTACTATTTTTTTTGGGGGGGGGTGTTATCTAACAATCAAACTACTGATCACTTTGATGAGAACTCTAGATTAAGAACAGATGGATTTTGTGTTCTTTAATAGCATTGGCAAACATTTATGCATTACAGATTTTTTTATTATAATTACTTACTTAGGTTTGTTTTTCTTTACCCTAGATGTTAAGGCATTATATTCTTTTACATTGTAGGGATGTAGGAGATTATGTTAACTATGAATTTTGTTGGAAGTAGTAAAGATAGTGCTATAAAGTATTTGTTATTTTTAAAAGAGGATGAAAAGGATTGAGAGCTACTGCTTGGTAGAAAGAATGACCACTAGCCAGAGAGCACATTTTTGAGGAAACTAGGTATTTAGTTATATAGCAGTGCAGAAGTAACAGCGCACCTTATGGTCCCACCCTAAAGAACAGCTAAATCTGCTTACAGAAGCCGATAAAGGCCCTTGATTCAGAGTGTTAAAGTGGTTCCAATAAGAAAAATCCCTTATATCAGGTAGTCTACCTTGAGGGTTAACATTCAACAGCACTGTATTATAAGATGACAGTGCTAGAAAAATTGGATTTCTACCTGCAGAATATTTGTTTATTTTTTTTATATTGTAAAAAAAAATCCAAAATGAATCAAAGACCTAACTTAAAGCCCGAGACACTGAAACTTTTAAAAAGAACACCAACAGCACACAGACTAAGCCCAGTATCAACAGATGGGAGGGACTACATGAAAGGAAAAGTTCCTCTACACCAAAGGACACAATCAGCAGAGTTAACACAGTCCACACAATGAGGGTGGGCATGGGCATCTTCAGCTACAGTTCAGACAAGGAACTGACAACTGGAACTTATAAAGAATTGCAGAAATTGAATACTATGGGAAAAAACCCTGCCAACCAAGAAATGGGTAAATTAACTGAAAAGACAATTTTCAAAAAAGAAATATAAGTGGCGATAATTATCTTTAAAAAGTGTTTAATATCCCTAGCAATCAGGGAAATGCAAACCAAAACTACTGTGAAGTCAAGTGGTAGTAGTGTATGCCTTTAATTCCAACACTTAAGGAGGCAGAGGCAGAGGCAGAGGCAGAGGCAGAGGCAGAGAGGCAGGCAGAGGCAGAGAGGCAGAGAGGCAGAGAGGAGAGGCAGAGAGGCAGAGAGGCAGGAGAGGCAGAGAGGCAGAGAGGCAGAGAGGCAGAGAGGCAGAGAGGCAGAGGCAGAGGCAGATCTGTGTGAGTTCAAGACCAGCCTGGTCTACAGAGTGAGTTCGTGAGCTACAAAGAAAAATCCTGTCTCGAAAAATCAGATAGATAGATGGATGGATGGATGGACGGACAGGCAGGCAGGCAGGCAGGCAGGCAGACAGACAGACAGGTATGCTTGAGATACCACTTTACCCTAATCAAAATGTCTGTAAACAAATCTGACAACACGAGTTGGAAAGGCTGTCAAGAGTTCATGGGAGTAGTGTAAATTAATACTGCCACTGTGGAAATCATGCAGTGTCTGTAGGAAGTGCTTTGTGTTCTTATTTTTTGGTTGTGAGCCTAGCCTTTAATGGCTGAGCCATCTCTCCAGCCCTCCTTTGTGTTCTTAGTAATTTCTCTGGAGTTTCTCCTGCAGACTGTCTTAACATCTGCTATTCCTGCTGAGGGGAGCACTATGTGTATTTGTGATCATAAAGTATTTTGCAGGAAAATGGATGGATTTAGAATGCATAATATTGAGGTCATATAAATTAGAAAGAAAAATAATCACATGTTCACTCTCATATACAGATTCCAGCCAATAATATATGTATATAGATAAACAAATGTATACTAGGTACAGTATAACATGACGAAAAGAAGACAAAATGCTCATTTTAGGGGATAATGAAGGGCTGAAATCAGGCAATGGACATGAATTATAAAGGAAGATACAAAGTTACATTGTTTTCCTAGTTCTGCCTGTCCTGGATGGTTTTGTTGGTTTGGTGGTGGGTAAGTACATAAAATATATTCACTCATGAAAGTGTAAAATCTAATGTGAAGCTCCAAAGCTTCCATTCCAAATGCCTACTCCAACAGTATAGAAATTCACTGAGTTTTGTAGACTTTGGGTCTGGTTAATTTTGATATAGAATTTTTTTTTTAATTTACAAGTCGTTGTAAATAAATTTTTAAATGAGAGTTGATGTAATGATATGATCTGACATCATCATTTGGAATTCTGGTGCATCTGTTTTTCTTTGTTGATTTAAATAGCCCCATGATATGTGTACAGAACTTACAGGTGCCAGTTGGGCCTGCTCTTCAGTGAAGTCAGAGTGGTGCTTGGCCTGCTTACTGGGACAGCTCAGAGAGATAGCATGCTGTGAAAATGGAGGAAGGAAAACAATGATAGATAATGGAGGTGAAAAGAACAGCTCTCCCAGTCATGCACAAAGAGAAATGGATCATTGAAATAACATAAATAGCAATGAAAAAAATAGCAATAAAAAATGCATGCAATTACCTTACCGTTTATTCTTTTAGGCCAAAATTAGAAAGAAACTTAAAAACCAGCTGATCCGCCTAATCATCAACAATTTAAGAATAGCCTTATTTCACTTGTAGACAATCCAGCTACCAGAAAGCCAGGGCAGCCGTGTGATGTACAGAAGTAGTCTATACTAATGAGCCTTTCCTGGCTCTGGACACTGCCATACTCTAGTCTCCTACCACTGTTAACTATCCCTCAAAACTGTGCTACGTCTCCAGTACCTTTCTCTTTTCCCTTTTCCCTTACAAAGAAAATCACATCTCAACCAGCAAAGTGCATTCTGTACTAAATTCAGATCCCCAACTACCCGTTCACATTTTATAAGAAAAAATAGCCCTCCTCCAAAGCTAAGCATGTCTCATTCCTCCTTCAGTATATCTGACATTGAAATGCGTCAGGGGCAAAAAAATGTTCAACTCTTCTTGCTAACCTGCCTTTTGCCCCTTGTTTCTGTTCTGCCAAAGTTCCTGACTCTAGACTTGGCAGTTGGGCCACTTCCTAGCCACCCATTAGCTCCTCATTTCTCTGCACATCTTTCCACTCAAAGATGTCAGCCTTTGAGTTGTAAAGCATTCTGTATTTAGTCTTTCAAGCGATTAATGACCTTGTCTGTGTGCTGTGTTTGTGTATGCTTACATAGGTCACATGCTGATGTCTGATGTCTTCCTCAATAATGCTCCCCCATATTTGCCAAGACCTGAACTAAACTGGAGCTCACTGATTTGGCAACACTGGCTGGCTACCAAGCCCCCGGGATCTACAATCACTGCCTTCAACACTGGGGTACAGACCTGTATCATCAGGCAGGCCCAGCTTTTACATGGATGCCATGGATCTGAACCCAGGCTCTCATGCTTTCATAGCAAACACTTAACTCATTGAGCTATCATCTCTCCAGTCCCTGTTGATAACACGTTATCCTTGGCAATCCAGTGTGATGCCTAGGCACTGAGTATCAGTACGGTTTTTAAGTAGCTACTTCTGTTTTGTCTTCATGCCACATGGTCTGTCAGATTAAGACTCTTCACTTTTCTATGTACTATCCATCAAACTTGTTCTATAACACTATTTCAGTTACTAGACCAAAGATGTCTATAAATTCTTTATGGTTAATGTTGTTCTCAGAACTAGAAATGGTAGTAGCCATGACAAAATGAAAAAGATCATGACTAATGCAGCCAACTCTCGAATAGCTTAGAGGTAAAAAATACAACAAAAGAAGTAAAAGGTAAATGTTCTAGACATAACAGGACAGATACACATCTTAACTCAGAGACTGTGGCAGCACAGACAAGGCCTGCATGGGTTTAAATTAGATGGGGTCCCAGCACTAAGAGGGGGAAGTAGTCAGGGGTCCTGTCCCTAAATAAGCTATCTGCAATTGATATTCTCTGGCAAAGGAAAAATCAGTTTTGTCCATTGAAGTCTCACAGAGTATAGTAACCATACCTCAAGGCAGGTCCTGTGCCCAGCAGGCCAAAACAAACTCAGTGGTATTTTTGTAGACTTTCTGACCCATTTTGCTTTGTTTGATGGACATTTTTGTTATTAGTCTTTAGCTTATTTTGATTTTTGTTTTTGTGAGTTTTTTTGGGGTATATGTGTGTATATTTCTTGGTTTTTATTGTTATTTTTGTTTAAGGCAGAGAGAATGGGTAAGGAGGATTTGGAAGGAATTGGGGGAAGGGAAACAATCAAAATGTATTCTATAAAATTTTTTTAAAGAATATTTTTAAGAATTGGATTTGTCAGCGTAGAGGGATGCAATTAAAACAGGTAGCCTGCAGACTCTACTGTGGGGCTCTCCAAAAGTCAAGAGGCTGCAGTGATATTAAGGAAGTGTTTGACTTTCTTTCCAAATCCCACTAAAATAAAAATAAAGAATTTAAAAAGATGTCAAAGTTATAAGCAGTCAAGGAGTTTCTCGAAGATACAAAGTATGTCTGTGTAGTAACCAACTTGAAAGGCCCAATGACTGCTGATTGCTGCTCCAGCTGGGAGAGCAGAACAGCACCTGGCTGTGTGTCACGTGCACTCTAGTGCTGAGTCAAAAGCAGCCGTAGTAACAAGCGAGACTCCACAGATTTAGAAACCCTGGTTTGAGAGAGCAGTCACTCCCTAGCGCTCCTTCTTCACCTGCCCATCAGCAGTGTGCTCATGTTCACTGACACTCACTCACAGGCCCCAACAGGCCAGAGCACTGCTTGAGATGAGCTCCACCCAGTTCTGCAACCTTAGGCACGTCATCTTCAGAGTCCATGCTGTCACGTTAAATGACAGGTAGTAGTGTGGAAAAGAGACCACATTTTAAGGACAGAAATGACCAAGGCTTGTGAAAACATCACATTACACAGGAAGCAGTAATATCTTACAGCAATGAATGTTAAGTCTAAGGCCCTCCAGGACATGTTCTTACTCATTACAGAGCTATACCATATACAAGAAAGTTAGGGCCCAGGTCTTAGAATGTTCTTCATGATACTCTTCCTGTTCTGTTTGCATTTACTAATCTAGGGGGTGATTTTAAAATAAACAGTAATACCTGGTGACCTTTCTGAACAATCATTTTCTTTTTCGTGCTGGAGGTTGAATGCAGAGTATTGTGTATGCTATGTAAGTAATGTACCACTGGGCTACATCTCGGGCCCTACCTAGAAATACTTTATAACCAATCTTTTATTCTGTTTTGTTTGAAATAGTGTTTTACCCTTCAGCCAGGCTGAAGAACTCATACTTATTCTCCCGCTCTAGCCATCTATAATTAATCTTAATTCAGTATGTTCCCAAGAAAAAGATGTCAGGAAAAGGAAAACCCAAGGTTATTTCTCCTGAAAAGGGCTCCAGTTTGCTATTAATTTTTTACCTAGAGATAAAATTCTCAAATGGGAATGATTTTATCTTTCACTGGTGTGTAATGATGTTTACAATGGAAGGGAGCCACTGAGTAGAGTAGGGTGCTGCTAAAGATCCTACAATATCCCGGTTTGTGTTGAGAAGTCCAAAGGATCTGATGAGAAGGATCCCATATCCAAGCCTGTTCTCCTCCCTAACAGCTGCCAGGCTTCATGCCAGACACAGGCAGAGTCATCTCTGCAGAGGGTTAGTGGTCTGAGGGAAAGACATAAAGAATCCTAAATAAGAGATGGGAGGAAAATGAAGTTTACCAGGAAAGAAGTTAATAGAATATCAGTCCTGTTCAAGCTAAACAAAACTGAATCAACTGTTGTAAGAGTTGAAATGATAAACATAGTGAAAATGAAGGGTTTTGTTTGCTTCGTCTTTTTTTGTTTTGTTTTAAAAAAGCAATGTGCTGTGCCTTACAAGAAAGTATCTTATTTGTAGGGTTTTGCAGCAAACTTCAAGTGTACAGTCACTGTAATAAAAGAACTGAGTGTTCTGGGAGGGCTGGGGGTTTAGATCAGTGGTAGAGTGTGTGCGTACTTCCCTTGCACATGTATGGGTCTGGGCTTGATCTCTAACCCCCCCCCCACACACACACATAAAAAGAAGGAGGAGGAGGAAGAGGAAGAAGGGAAGGAAATAAAGAACAATAACTAAATGTGAACAGGAGTAGAGAAGTAAGGGAGGTGTCTAAGGAAGGCTGTCCTGGAACTCACTCTATAGACCAGGCTGGCATTGACCTCAGAGATCTGCTTCCCTCTGCCTCCTAAGTGCGGGGATTAAGAGCGTGTGCCACCACTGCCCAGCTTATACTGCATTTTTTCTGGACCCAATGCTGTGGGTTCTGTTGGAGGCACATTGTCTTGCTTGTTCATACTGTGTGTTTTTATGATGAGGTTTAAGCTATAGTCCTGCCTTTCAACATCAGTACCTAATATACACAGCGGGGTTTAATGAGATGGAGGTAAATGTTATAAGAACCACTGGAGAGAGGGCTCAGGGGTTAAGAGCACTGGCTGCTATTCCAGAGGTCCTGAGTTTAACTCCTAGCAACCATATGGCGCACAACCATCTGTAATGAGATCTGGTGCCCTCTTCTGGCCTGTAGGTAGAACACTGTAAACATAATAAATCTTAAAAAAAAAAAAAAAAAAAAGAGCCAGCTCCAAGAATAGAAAGTGCTTATTTCTGGGAGCAGAATATGACATGTGTATGGTAAAAAATATTTAATAAGTCTGAAAGAAGTATTTAATTCCATGTATGAAAAGCTAATTATAATTTCCAAAGTTGTATTTGATTCTGAGAGTATTTGATACATGGGTTTTGGATCTAATGAGCTCATCTCAGTATTTTCTATTTGAATAACAACACTCTATATCATGAAAAAAGAATATTGAAGCAAGCTATTAAACCATTTTCTAGAAATCACTCTGGAAAGGTAAGAGGAGGCCAGATAAAATTTTAGACCATTCCTAATTTACCTATCAAACGTCATATGGAAAATATTATATTAAACACTACACCACCAAATATTGTTACCTTTGCCCATGGGTATTTAATGTGTTTCCTGAGAGCTGGGGCTTTTCACTTTATATTCTCTTACACTGTTTGAACTTTAGTGATTGGTATTTTACAGACAGAAAAACAGAGGGACAAGACAGGCAGTCTAGTAATTAGTTCAGATCTCTTCTCATGCATTTTGATGTAACTCAAAATAAATGGACAGAAAGGAAGTAACAATACACAAGACAAAGAAGAAAAAAACACATCTCTAGTAAATACTGCTTACTTAAATCTCAGCAGGCAAATCTGGCAGGCATGAACTGAAACACCAAGGAGCTGGTGCTAAACAAGGCACAAAGGCCACAAAGTAAATAGACATTGGGTTTCGTCATAAAGTAGCAACTGATTTTCAACTTCTTTATAGAATACATAATGTAGACAAGATCCATCTTTAATAACTGAGAGTTTCTTCTTTAGGCTTATATAATTGTGTACCGCTTTTTTGCAACTGCTTGTTTGTCTCTAAATCACAGTGGCCGAGTGCTTCTTTTGAGCTCCATAGTACCTAAAACAATGCTAAGCAGTTGGGTAAATACCCAGAGTTAACCTAAATAATTAAATTAGTTGGGCAGGAGTCTAATAGCAAAAATTTCAAGTGTCTTTGTAATTCTTTCAACAGTGCTTCACAGTATCTCATATTAGTGGTAATAACGCACGTATTCTTTTACTTTGTACTAGAGTTGTAAATACAAGTTCATTGGAAAAGCTGACATTGTTCTGCTCCATTCATTTTCTTTCTTGTTCCTACCATACAACAGAATTGCTATCTTCTTGATGTGAAGAAATCAAGAGGGAAACCTCTTTCTTTTGTTAAATATATTATCACAAATCCATGTCCCAAGACACTCAGGAAAATGCCATCTTCCATCACCTATATATTGTGAGTCTCTGAACCATCTCTGAGGAAAAGAGGAAGGAATATCAAGTTGAGACTGAATAACTCACCCAAGTTCCATGAGTACCAAATGACAAAGACAATGTCAAATGACAAATGACAAATGTTCTGGAGTCCAGCTTCCTTTCTACTGTGTCACACTAACTAACCCTTTGACAACAGAATGGAACAAGCTCTAGGCAGCGAATCTCAGCAGACTACAATGAAGATTTCCATGGCCTATGGCTCACTTTAGTCATGTTAAAAACAATTATCAGCTTACTAACTAACTATTTATGCTTTTACAATTCATAATTCCTTTTTTTAATCACATGGAATAGCTGGCATTAATTTAAGGGATCCTAACAAGTCAAAAGACAAAAAGAAAAATGTAAGCCCCTTCTAGTTCATCCTGTGACACTGCTATGTCTGGTGGTATACTTATTTTGTGGGCTTATTTGGCTGAGGAGTTCTTTTAATAAATTTTAAATGTTAAAGAAGAAAGTCAATTAAAACAAAACAAAACAGAGCCATTTCTCTGTATTTTAAGGTTAAAACAACGGAAGAATTTTCTCTATTTACCTCAGTAATTGGCTTTCCCTGGTGTGCTGTCAAATCCAGTTCTTGAGGGCGTGTGACTTTGTCAATATCCAGAGAATCCATGCTGGAGGCCGCAGAAGTGATGCTCGACCGGGAGGAGTTGCTAACGGAGCGCACTTCGGCGTCACTCACGGTGCCTGCTGACGCGGTCCTTCTGTGCTGGTTTGTTGCGGGGGGCTTAGCATCTTCTACTGCAGACTGCTGAGCAGCCTCGTCCATGCTCAAGGAAGCCTGCTCTAACTGTGCAGTGATGTCATCCAGGGAGTAGTTAGCATGCGGAGGCTTAGTTGTTCTAGTAGAGGAAGATGACACTCCTCTCAGGGTGCCATGTTTTGATGTATGTCGGCTAGCAGGTAGCTTCTGAGCAACTTTTGGTTCTGTGACTTGGTGCTTACTATTTCCTGAGCCAACACTGCTGAGCTCCTGCTCTATAGAGCAGAGATCGGCCATCAGGGCGTCCAGATCCACAGTCTCACCCTGATTCAGAGCTTCTGCAGGGAAGACAAAAGTTTCAGAACACAATCAAAATCTATACATCCTATTATAAATTAGTCACAGGCAGTGGAAAAAGCAAAGCGATACATTTTATTGAACTAAAATCAATCAAATAAAGTACTTAGCAGGCTTTGTTTTAAGTCCTGAGAGAATTTTTAGAAGCAAATAGCCTATCCTTTAAGATCTCTGATAAGGAAAATAAAGTTGTAAGTTTAAAGACAAAATACTGAAAACACCTTGTACTATTCCATGGGTTTATCCCAATTTCTCAAGTAACTTTGGTCTACTGTGCTGGCTCGACACAAATGAGAGTTATCTGAAAGGAGGAAACCTTGATTGAGAAAACACCTTCCTAAGACTGGCTGTACGGCATTTTCTTAATTAGTGATTGGTAGGGGAGGATCTAGTCCATTGTGGGTGGTGCTATCCCTGGGCTGGCAGTCCTGGCCTTCATAAGTAAACAGGCTGAACAAGCCAGGGGAAGCAAACCAGTAAGCAGTACCCTCTATGCCTGTTTCAGCACCTGCCTCCAGGTTCCTGCTGTTTAAGTTCCTGTCCTCATTTCCTTCAATGAATAAAGTATAAGCCAAATAAACCTTTGCTTCCCGATTTGCTTTTGGTTATGTTGTTCCATCACAGCAATAGAAACCCATAGACAACTACTAATACGGTCAGTATCCAGATAGATATAGTTATTACCAAAAAAGAGAAAGAACAGGCTGGAGAGATGGCTCAGAGGTTAAGAGCACTGACTGCTCTTCCAGAGGTCATGAGTTCAATCCCAGCAACCACATGGTGGCTCACAACCGTCTGTAACAAGATCTGATGCACTTTCTGGTGTGTCTGAAGACAGTGTACTCGTCATATAGAAAATGAATAAATAAAATCTTTAAAAAAATTAATTAAAAAAAAAGAAAGAACGGCATACAGAGGAAAGTCTAAAAAATTAAAGCATTTACTGCAAACACTAAGAAGTGACTAGGTACATTAAATACAAGTCACACAGGCTGAGTTTTAAATTATTAGGAAAAAATTTCTTTAGACTTTAACCCAGTCAGAAAATAATACAATCAGATTGCTGTAGGCTTTCTCCTTAGCATGCATAGAATCAGGTATTAAATATATGACAAGAAAACCATGTTATGTTCTAGTTTCTTTTTCTGTGATTAATCTGAATATTCATAAGTTAACTCAAAATGAAGAGATGGCTCAATAGCTAAAAGCATGTATCAGAGAACCTGAGTTTGACTCCTAGCACCTGCATTAGATGGTTCACAACCACCTCTAACCATTACTTCAAGATTATCTGATACTTTTAGCCTCTGTAGGGACCTGCACTCATGTGTATACCTATACACACACACGAACACACACACAGAATTTTTAAAAAGAAAAACAACTCAGTCAAATTACATATATAATTTTATACTGTTTGACAGTTAGAATTGCATTTCTAATATTCTTATGTTTAGAACTTTACTTAATTAAATCTTACCATTCAAGTTGTATATGGAGAAACGGTAAGAAAAGTTGGCCATATTTGTTTCCTGGCGAAGAGGAGATCTTTTCACTGGTTCTTTGGGCTTGTCAGAATCCAAACTCTTTAAAAAGAAAGTTTAACAAGTCATATTATTGTGGGCTTTCATTACACAAAAAGATGAATGAACTGTCATACTGTCTTAGAGCCTCTATTGCTACGATGAAAACACCATGACCACAGAGGAGTTAGAGAGGAAAGGGTTTATTCAGCTTACACTTCCACATGACTGTTTGTCATCTAAAGAACAGGACAGGAACTCAGCCAGGGTAAGAACCTGGAGGCAGGAGCTGATGCAGAGGCCATGGAGGGGTGCTGCTTACTTGCCTGCTTTCTTATAGACTCCAGGACCACCAGCCCAGGAATAGCACCTCCCACAATGGGTTGGACCCTCCCCTACCAATCACTGAATAGTAACGTGCCCTACAGGCTTGTTTACAGTCCATCTTATGAAAATGAAAGCCTTTTCTTGAGATTTCCTCCTCTCAGATGACTTTCTCTTGTGTCAAGTTGACATAAAACTATCCAGCACACATATTAGAAAAGCTTAAGTTTCTTCTAAATGATAGCCCCAAGGAAAAACCTAATTGGTTTTCATTAGTTATCTAATTTCTAAATATTTACTTACTTTTATTACACCATGGACTCAAAACTGTCACAGTTCAGGGTAAGTATCTTTTCAAATATATCCTTTGTCAATGACTTCATTATACATAAGTTCACTATGAAATAATTTAAGTATCTGACTATGGACATAGTAAAGAACCATGAAGAGAGTTCGGTCATCTCTTAGCTCAAAGGGTATGTTTTGATCTAGTATAGCCTCATTATATATTATGTCCTATTACAAAGGACAATCATGAACTTCATTCCCTCCCTGTCTCCCTTCCTTTGTGGTGTTGGGGACTGAACCCAACGCCTTGTGCATAGCAGGCACTCAAACCTACCACCAGGTCACATTCCTAGTCCTTACCACCTTCTTACAATGATACTCTTTTCACCTGTAACTGTTCTACAATAAGGTAAAAAGGATCTAAACAGAAAATTACAACAATGACAGAGGAGGAGAAGAAATCCAACTATTTAAAGCTAGAGTATCTTTTACAACTAGTTTCTATGTAAATGTCATATAAAATAAGTTCAAGTTTTAAAGAAGAACTTTGGTGCTGGGCATGGTAGCACATGTCTTTAATTCCAGCACTTTGGAGGCAGAGGCAGGCCAATCTCAGTGAGTTTGAGGTCATCCTGGTCTATAGAACAAATACCAGGACAGCCAGGACTACACAGAGAAATCCTGTCTTGACAAAACAAAAGCAGAATGTCACGTATTCTATTTGTAGAATTATAAAGTTACATTAAAATGCTATTTTTATTATTTACCTATCTCAAGATTTTATAGCTCATATAAAGAATGCCCATCTTGTTTTTAGATATACTCTCCGTGTAGCCCAAGCTGAGCTAAAACTCACTGTATATGGCAGAAAATGATCTTAAATGAAGATGGCCTCTAGAGTGCTAGGATTACAGCTAGATGCTACCCACACCTGTCTTAATGTGGTACTGGGAATGGCATCTGGTCTTCGAGTTACTAGGGAAGCACATGAACTCCCAGTCTCAATTCTGTCTCTAAAGATTTGTTTTTATGTGTGTGAGTATTATGTCTGAAAGTATGTAAATGTACTGTAATGATCTGAATATGCTTGGCCTAGGGAGTGGCACTATTAGAAGTATGGCTTTTCTGTAGTAGCTGTGGCCTTGTTGTGGGCTTGGGTTTTTTTTTTTTTAAAGATTTATTTTATTTATATGATGTCTTCAGACACACCAGAAGAGGGCATCATATCCCATTATAGACGGTTGTGAGCCACCATGTGGTTGCTGGGAATTGAACTCGGGACCTTTGGAAGAGCAGTCAGTGCTCTTAAACACTGAGCCATCTGTCTAGCCCCGTGGGCTTGGGTTTTAAGACCCTCATCCTAGCTGCCTGGAAGTCAGTCTTCTCCTAGCTGCCTTCAGAAGAAGATGTAGTCGTAGCTCCTCCTGCACCATGCCTGCCTGGATGCTGCCATGAGCCCACATTGACGATAATGGACTGAACCTCTGAACCAGTAAGCCAGCCCCAATTAAATGTTGTCTTCATAGGAGTGCTTTGGTCATGGTGTCTGTTCACATCAGTAAAACCCTAACTAAGATATGTACCATGTGTGCATGTAGTGCCCCTAGAGCCTAGAAGAGGTAGTTGAATCCCTATGAGTTACAGTTATGAGCTGCTACTTGGGTGCTGAGAACCAAACCTGTGTCTTCTGCAAGAACAGGCACAAAGCTATTTCTCCAGTCTTTCATCCCGTGTTTGAAGCTAGCAAATGAATGTATCTACAACCTAATCAGTGTTTTATTTCAAAAGTTCAAAAAAGTTAAGAAATTCTCCTTTAACCTTAAACTCAATTCTTCAGAAGCAATTTTAATTACTTCTTTCAATAAAGCTGGAGGGAAAAATATTTTCTATAAAACAACATGACTAAAACTTCAGACTTATGAAAAGTCAACGTCTTTCCAGTACCTGTCCATGGTGCTGACACAACAAAGGATATACTGTGAGGCACTCCTTAGGTCAAGAAATCAGTAATATAATATGGTGACATTTAACCTTTGGTGAGGTCGCTAAGAATTTGCAAAAAAAACTACAGATCTTCTTCCAAACAAATGCCCAACATAACAAATTTTTTACAACTGTTTTAGAGGAATCATTAACTATTTAAAATTTAAGTTTGATTAGCAGCTAACACTGAATATGTGCACAGGTAATACTGTAATGAACTAAAATAATAAATCTGAATCTTAGTGAGTCAACTATTTCTTAAAATATCCATAAAAACTAACATGTTTACAGTAATGCATAATGTGCACTGGTTTTAACATTTTTCTTTAATGACAAATTTCTATGATGAAAAGTTGGGCAACTTGAAATATATGTGAGAATATAGTACCACGTGTGGAGAACTACTGTCTGAGTGGAGTTCCTACCTCAGACAAGGCAGCTTGACTCTTCCAACCTGCTTTCTCTTTCTGGCCTCCTGCTCAAGTGTACAACCACGTGGTCACAGACACAACCTACTGGCTGGCCGTGGATGATCTCCTCCATACACTCTCATTTCTATTTGTCTCTTCTCTCCCAGCTGTATTAATTACTTTCCGCTCCTATGGAAAACGCCCTGACAGACAACTTACACAGCAGAGAGAGCATACCAGAGGAGGTGTGACGTTTTAAACTCTCAAATATGTCCCTGTGTCATACTTCCTCCAGCCACACCCCCCAATCCTCCACAGAGCTGCTGACTTGGGACCAAGTATTTAAACACCTGATTTTATAGGGAACACTTCTTATTCAAACCACCACACTAGCATATAATTGGACACTTAGTCATCATCTTTATGACAACACTGCTTTCTGTAAAAAAAAAAATTAAGAATTAAGAAGTGGCTCAGTTAAGTGCTTATAACACATGCATGAAGACCTGATTGGATCTGCAGTGTTCACAGGAGAGATGAGCATGTATGCCTGGGTGGCAGCGGGGAGGTAGAGCCATGAAGATCCTGGGGCATGCTGGTCAGCAAGCCTAGACAACTGATGAGCCTCAGGTTCAACAAGAGACTGCTTCAACAAATAAGAGTGAGGGCCAGAGACTCCCGTGCCAGAATGGGCGTGCTGAGACCTGCACTCTAGACTGAATACCTACAGAATTCTTGGCCTTCCCATCAGGAGTAGCCATTGCTGGTGGGATCACAGTCTGTAAAAACTCTAAGAACCATCTTCTTTAATATATATGTATTCATTCTACCAGTTCTGTTCCTTAAGAGAATGCTGACTAATCCACCAGATGTCAACCTCTATACATGTGTCCACACACACATACCTGTCCCTGAGAACTGTAGAGAAGGAAATTAAATAGAAATGGTTTGGTACTTACAGACATCAAAAGACAGTTTGATAAAAATGTTACCTTTTCTTATTACAGCTTGTAGTAGTTAGAATGAGAGTTGCTCCATAGGCTCATATATTTGAATGTTTGGCTTCCAGGTGTTAGACCAGATAAAAAAGATTAGGAGATATGGCCTTGTAGGAGGAGGTGTATCACTGTGGGTAGGCTTTGAGGTTTCAAACGCCCAGCTAGGTCTAGTTCCTCACTCTAATTCCTAATTATGGAGCTCAGCAGCTCAAGTGATCCTTGAATCAATCAAGAAAACCTACCTGCGTTACATGAGAACCCATCTCAAAAACTAAGCAAGCATGCATCACCATGTCAGTTATAAGAAATCCACGGCCCAATAAAACAAAGAAAAAAACAATCCCAAACCCGCTTTTAGAACTATTTCAAATGTAGCCTGAATAAACTTTTATCAGTATTTTGAAAATACGAGCTAGAAAATACAAATGTCATAAAATGTATTTAAATTGGTTATAGAATAAACTATGTCAAAATTTAGATATTTAAACTTTAGACTTTAAAAAACTGTCTTAGGGTTTTACTGCTGTGAACAGACACTATGACCAAGGCAAGTCTTGTAAAGGATAACATTTAATTGGGGCTGGCTTACAGGTTCAAAAGTTCAGTCCATTATCATCAAGGTGGGAGCATGGGAGCGTCCAGCAGGCATGATTCAGGAGGCACTGAGAGTTCTATATCCTCGTCTGAAGACTGCTAGCAAAATACTGACTTCCAGGCAGCTGGGGTGAGGGTCTTAAGCCCATACCCACAGTGACACACCTCCTCCAACAAGGCCACACCTCCTAATACTGTGCCCCTCCCTGGGCCAAGCATATACAAACCATTACATTTATAATTTCAAATTTTTAAAAGAGATATTAAATCTCCTCTCAGATTCAGAGAAACTGTTAAAGAACTGTTTTTTATACCCTAAATGACTACGGACAAGGAGCTGGGGAAACAGCTCAGTTGGCAAAACACCTGCAAGAACAAGGACATGTATTTGACTCCCTAACCCAAATCTAAATGGTGGGTACTAGTAATTCTAGCCCTGGGAAGGCAGACATAGCAAGATCCCTCCGGGTCTAGCCTAATTGGTAAGCATTTTACCAATTGGAGACTTCTTAGAGAGCTATTCTAACATTTTCCTACTTCCTTCTGGGCACCTTTCTCCCACTCTAGCCCTGGTATTTAAGCTTATATTAAACTTATCCTTAATAAAAATCTCCCAGTTCTGCTTCATTAAAAGAAGACCAAGAGGAAGGAAGAGAGGGAGGGAAGGAAGACCCTATGTAGTCTTCGAAGGAAGAAACCCTGAGGGTATCCTCTGGTGTTTACCTGCATGTAATGTACACACAGATGAACATACATATCACATATACATGTTCACATAAGCATACACAAATAATAGCCAGAAAAGATACTATCTTGCATTGTAAAGTTCCTATTCATCTACCTGTTAATGTTTTTTTCTTTTAGCAATATTTTAAAGCTTAGCCTGCATCCATATCTTCTGTCTGTACATGAAATGTTAAACGTGTAGTGATGGCTTCCAATCTTCAAGCAGTTTTTCAACACTTCTAACCTGAGTAAGTCTGTCCAGCTCCCCAAGCCAGGCCCCAAACATTTTATCCAGGTCCTGATCTTCCTTGTCACTGTCGTCTTCTGCACCATGGTCAATCTCTTCATCAGATAGTTGCTCCATCTGAAATACAGATATTTGTGTTAAATTAACAGTTGCAAATCTAACTTAAAAATTACTCAGTACAAGGTTTGATGTGACCCTCTGAAACCAAATCTTCAAAATTAAATGTTAGCATAAGAAAACAGAAATTATTAACAATGAAGACAATGTTGACAAGCAGAAATGGAAGAAAGCTTCAGTTCTTTAAGGAACAGGGGAGGCAGGGAAGTTAAAGTTAGTTCCCTCAAGAAAAGGAAACTATCAAATTATGACTAGATTCACAAATAATTTCTAAAATATACAGAGTACTCCTTTCAATTAGCAGAGTGCAACTGTTGTATCCATCTCTCTACTGACAGACTCTAATACTCCAAATATACTTTCAAAGGCTTCAACAGAATCCCATCAGTATTAGGCTATTTTCTAGGTTAGGTTAAACCTTCCCTTAATTTCCTGATCCATTACAGGAGGAAAACTATGTTCTGAAGGAGAGGCATTCTGTACCTCAAATCATGTACCAACATGCAGAGTATGCAGTTACCGACGATAATAAAATCCAAGTCACTGGCAGGTAAAGCGTGCAAATTCCTAGCCTTCAGAGACCTCTCCTCACCATTTCCTTCTCTCTCTCTGTTTTTTTGGTCTTTGAGACAGCGTTTCTTTGTGTAGCCTTGGCTATTCTGGAACTTACTCTGTAGACTAGGCTGGCTTCTGCCTCCCAAGTGCTGGGATTAAAGACATACGCCACCTGGCTCCCTCACCACTTCTTGCTTCCTCATTCTTCCAGCGTTCTAGACAACCTGTCTTGCTTGTTGGAACATACAGACATTCTCCACATCTAGCCTTACATACAGACATTCTCCACATCTAGCCTTTCACGGTTAGCTCTCCGACCTGGAACTCTTTCCTGTAGATGTGTGCTCTTGCTTCATTCAGGTGTCTGCCCAGATAAGTATCTCATCAAAATAGCACTCCACTCTGGTTACATTCAATTTTTTTTTTTTTTTACAATTTTACAATTTTGAAGATCTCAAAAGATGGAAAGACCTCCTGTGCTTACAGATTGGCAGGATTAATATTGTCAAAATGGCCATCTTGCCAAAAGCAATCTACAGATTCAATGCAATCCCCACCAAAACTCCAACTCAGTTCTTCATAGAGTTAGAAACAGCAATATGCAAATTTATTTGGAATAACAAAAACCACAGGATATTGAAAAGTATCCTCAACAATAAAAGAACTTCTGGGGGAAATCACCGTCTTTGATCTCAAGCTGTATTACAGAGCAATAGTGATAAAAAAAAATGTATGGTATTGGTACAAAGACAGGCAGGGAGATCAATGGAATAGAATTGAAGACCCAGAAATGAACCCACACACCTATGGTTACTAGATCTTTGACAAAGGAGATAAAACCATACAGTGGAAAAAAGATAGCATTTTCAACAAATGGTACTGGTTCAACTGGAGGACAGCATGTAGAAGAATGTAAATCGATCTATTCTTATTGCTCTGTACGAAGCACAAGTCCAAGTGGATCAAGGACTTCCACATAAAAAAACAGATACTATCAAACTAATAGAAGAAAAATTGGGGAAGAGCCTCGAACACATGGGCACTGGGGAAAATTTCCTGAACAGAACACCAATGGCTTATGCTCTAAGATCAACAATCAACAAATGAGACCTTATAAAATTGCAAAGCTTCAGTAAGGCAAAGGACATTGTCATTAGGACAAAATGGTAACCAGCAGATTGGGAAAAGATCTTTACTAACCCTACATCAGATAGAGGGCTAATATCCAACATATATGAAGATCTCAAGAAGTTAGACACCAGAGAACCAAATAATCCTATTATGGGGTACAGAGATTGACAAGGAATTCTCAACTAAAGAATGAATGGTTGAGAAGCACCTAAATAAATGTTCAACATCCTTAGTCATCAGGGAAATTCAAATCAAACAACCCTGAGATTCCAACTCACACCAGTCAGAATGGCTAAGATCAAAAACTCAGGTGACAACAGATGCTGGTGAGGATGTGGAGAAAGAACACTCCTTCATTGTTGGTGGGATTGCAAGTGGTACAACCACTCTGGAAATCAGTCTTGAGGTTCCTCAGAAAATTGGACATAGTACTACCCGAGGACCCAGCTATATAAACACTCCTGGGCATATACCCAAAAGATGCTCCAACATATAACAAGAATATATGCTCCACTATGTTCATAACAGCCTTATTTATAATAGCCAGAAGCTGGAAAGAACCAGATGTCCTTCAACAGAGAAATGGATACAGAAAATGTGGTACATTTACCCAATGGAGTACTACTCAGCTATTATAACTATGACTTCATGAAATTCATAGGGAAATGGATGGAACTAGAAAATATCATCCTGAGTGAGGTAACCCAATTACAAAAAAACTCACATGGTATGCATTCGCTGAGAAGTGGATATTAGCCCAAAAGCTTGGATTACCCAAGATACAATCCACAGACCACATGAAGCTCAAAAAGAAGGAAGACCAACGTGGATGCTTCAGTCCTTAAAAGGGGAAACAAAAATATTCATAGGAGGAGATAGGGAGACAAAGTTTGAAGCAGAGACTGAGGCAATGGTCATTCAGAGCCTGCCCCACCTGGGGATCCAGCCTATACACATACAGCCACCAAACCCAGACAATATTGCTGATGCCAACAAGTGCATGGAGCCTGGTATAGCTGTCTCCTGAGAGGCTTTGTCAGAGATGGCGAATGCTCACAGCCAACCATTGAACTGAGAATGGGGTCCCCACTGGAGGAGTTAGAGAAAGGATTTAAAGAGCTGAAGGGGTTTGCAACCCCATAAGAACAACAATACCAACCAACCAGAGCTCCTAGGGACTAAACCACCACCCCAAAGAGTACACATGGACAGACCCATGGCTCCAGCTACATATGTAGCAGAGGACGGCCTTGTTGGGCATCAATGGGAGGAGAGACCCTTGGTTCTGGGAAGGCTCAATGCCCCAATGTAGAGAAATGCCAGGGCAGGGAGGCGGGAGTGGGTGGGTGGGGAGCACCCTCATAAAAGCAGGGGAAGGGAGGATGAGATAAGGGGTTTGCAGAAGGAAAACGGGAAAGGAAATAACATTTGAAATGTAAATAAAAAATCCAATAAAAAAAAATCAACTCACCAAACAAAACAAACAACAAAAAACAAAACAAAAACCCAAACCTTACTAAACAGTTGAGTGGTGTTACCCATAGAGCATTCTCTTGGGTCTAATATGTTCAATGTGACAAAATTGCATGAGCAGTCTCTACTTCATTTAATATTTATGGTATATTTTATATGTGCCAGACACCGGAGAAACAGATGGACACAATGAAGTTTAATCTCAAGTATATATACCTAGTAGGAGGACAAAGAGACCAGCAAAGTAAAACACCATGGTGAGTGCTATATATAAAGTTATATATGTTGAGTATAGTGTAACTCCGTTTGAGAAGGGAAAAGGAAAGGGATGATACTTCAGTGAGACAGGACAACAATGTACAAGGGAGAGATGGATAAGAATGTTCTAGGCAGAGGAATCACTATGTGCAAGAATATGAAGGTATCAGAAAGTAAGGGTGCTGGGAATTTTAAGTGGCTTAGTGTTCTTGAGGTGAAGTATAAACTCATGGAAGGAAGAGAGGCTGGAGACAAAGGAAATAAAGAACTACATACTATTCGAAACAGACCAGTGGTTCTCAACCTTCCTAATGCTGTGACCTTTTAATACCGTTCCTCATGTTGTGGTGATCCCTAACCACAGAATTATTTCTTTGCTACTTCATACCTGTAATTTTGCTATCTTTATGAATCATAATGTAAATATCTGATACACAGGATATCTAATATGCAACCCAGATGGCAGTTGCACATTTATAAGACAATGTTTTTCTAGCTGTTGTATACATCAAAAGTACCTGGGGGTATATATTGTTTATTTGTTTGAAGATTTGTTGTATTTTCATTTACATGTATATCTATCTGTGTCTGCACAAGTTTATGTCATATGTGTGGGTGCCTTGGAGGCTAAGAGAGGGAGTCAAATTTCCCTGGAGCTGAAGTTATAGATGGCTATTAGCTGCTTGAGGCGGGTGCTAGGAACTGAATTCAGTTCCCCTGGAAGAGTATTAAATGTTCGTAACTACCAAGCCATCTTTCTAGCCACCTAAGAGACAGTATATGTAAGCTCCTCAAGGTTTGAACCCTCAAGGCTTGAATGGCCCTGCCAACCCCACCATAACTACTACAGAAACAACAACAAGAAGAAAACAAAACCCCCCAAGACCAGGCCACAATATCTCTTCAATCCAAGGCCACCCTGGAAAGCTCTACCCTCAAGAACCCCTATATACAGCCTGCCTCCTCTCAGTTCTTTATTGATTTTACCTGGGCAGAGGCGGCCATACTCTTGTGTCTTTCCCAATAAATCCCCTGTGAGGTTTGTTGTGGGGTGTGTCTTTGTGCTATTCCTTAGCTCCAGACTAAGATAGCTTTCCCTTCAAAGCCATAACACACTTAGAGTATACAAATGACTTGCCTATGACCTACTAAAAACTAATGTCAATATCACATTTAAAGAAGTTCCTCTAGGTATTATGCCCTCTAAAGTTTGACAGCTAAAGTATAAGTGACTGTTTACCACAGTTACTTTTAAGAAATCAAGGGATACATTGTTATGTAGCTGCAATTAGGGTAAAGGAAGAACAAACTAGAATACTGTACTATACTGTAAAAGAATCGAGGCATCATTGGGATAAAAAACCACATACTCCTTTAGACAATTTTAGTTCATTTCCAGTTATTTTTCACTAGCTTTCTCACAAAAATATCTTGTTGAAACACTTGCTACACTGCTGTAACACAAATAATTCTAAAGCAGACTTTGGTAGGTAGGATGTGAAGACTTCCATATTCCAGGAGTGCCTCCAAATGTGCAAGATACAATAGTTGCAAAGTAAAATAACCCCATGTAGGTACACACCCACATGCACACACAGGCTAGAGAGAGAACGAGAGAGATTAGCAGAGCACAAAAGTGAAAGGACCCGATGAGGAAATAGGAAGCCACACAGTGTAAAGTGGATGGAGAATTAGCAGACCAGAGGCTGTCGACTCAGAACAGGCTAGTGTCTGCTGTGTTTATGTGGTTTCTCTCCTAAGCTACAACTGTATTCTTTTAATATAGGACATTTAGTTTTGCTGTGAATTAGATACTGAAATTTGTAAACTGCTTAAATGAAAAATGGGAAATTGTCTTAGAAATTGTAAAAATTGATTTAAAGTTTTTCTATCCCATAGAAGTTTTTAAATGTTCTGGGCTAGAGATCTGTCTCGGTGGTTAAAAGTACTCTTGCAGAGTACCTAGGTTTAATTCTTAGCACCCACTTTGGTGGCTTTTAACTATCAGTAATGCTCCAGTTCCAGGGGATCCAACACCTCCAACAGGTACCAAGCACAATCACAGTGGATAAGCACAAACACACACACACACACACACACACACACACACACACACAATTATGCAAAACACTAAAACACATAAAATTTAAGAGTAAATAATAAAATATTTGAAGTTCATATTCCATACATTCACTAGGTTTTATGAGAAATCAGTTCTATGCATCTGTTCTTAGCTTTTATTACATTATTACTTTACTACTTTATTTATTATATGTAAGTAGGCATGCTGGTATAAATTGACTCTTCCTTATCACAGAATACCAAATAGTTTATATAGATGAAATAATAGGAAAAGAAATAATAATTTTGTGATTATCATAATAAGCAAGCACTGAGGGTTTTTGTTTTGTTTTTGTTGCTCTTTTGAGACAAGGGTTCTCTGTGTAGCCTTGGCTGTCCTAGAATTTGCTCTGACCAGACTATCCTCGAACTTAGAGAGTCACCTGCCTCAGTCTCCCAAGCACTGGGATTAAAGTGTGCGCCAACACCTCCCAGCAGCACTGAGTTTTTAAAGTAGTGAAAAGAAGTTATTACTTTTTGAAACAAGGAAAGGAATCATCAACATGTTTTATAACATGGATTCATTACTGTGATTTAGTTCACAAGAGATAGTAAATTTTGTCACTCATCCTAATATTGTCCTTTATACTTAACCTTTTGTCTAATTTATGTGGATCTAGGTTCCTACCTAAAACCCAACATTGCATTTAGCTGTTGTGTCTCTCTTAAGTTTCCTCACCCTTTATGATTTTGAAAGTTATATGCCAATTAGTTTTTTAAAATTTTCAATGGTTTGGTTACTTTTTGGCAGGAATACTCTAGAATAATGACTTTTGACTCATAATGTTGGCTTAACTCAACACTGTGATATTGTGTTCACTTGGTTAAGACAGCATCTTCCCAGTAATTTGTGGATAAATACTCTGAGAATATGTAGTCTCATTAAATTTCCACTCTCTAGCTCTGGAGAATACATGCTGTACCTCTGACCTCCATTATAGGAGTACTTGCACAAAGAACAATGGACTAAAGAATCCATCAGAAAGCGAAGGGAACTCATGAGTCCTAGGTTTCAGCACAGTAAAGAAAAGGGACTGACTACAAAAATGGGAGAAAACCTTTGCCAGTTATACAGTCAACATGATCTCTAGAATATCCAGACAACTGAAGGAAACAAACGAACAAAAACTAAACATGAAATCATAATCTACAGTGACCTAAATTAAATAAAAAGATAGTTCTCAAAAATGAAATATAAATATAAAAATAAAAATAAATATGAAGTAAATGTATGAAAAAAGGTTCGACTTCACTAGATATCAGAGATATTTAAATTAAAACTATACTGAGATTCTATCTTACCCAGTCAGAATGACAGTTATTAAGAAAACAAACAAGGAACAGGTGAACAAGAACAAAAGAGAACCCTTCAACAGTGTCAATAAGAACACCAACCACTTCAGCCACTACGGAAATCACCACAGAAGTGTCTAAGATAACTAAAAATAGACCCATCAACATCGCTGCTAGGTATTTACCCAAAGGATGTCAGGTCGACATCATGGTAGAGACACTTGCATGTCAATTCTTTACTGTAGCGCTATTTAGAATAGTTAAGTATGGACCCAACCAAGGTGCCTACCACAGAGGAGCTGATAAAGAGAACGTGACATATAAACACAACTGATTTCTTTTCATCTGTAAAGAACAATGAAGTTATGAGATTTGCAGGAAAATGGATATAACTGGAGATACTCAGATTAAGCAAATTAAGCCAGTCTTTCAGAAAGACAAATATCATTTGATTTCTCCTATGTGATGTAGTTCTAGATTTTAACTTGCATTAAGTATATAAAACCACGGAAGCAGAAGCTAAACTGTTCAAGGAAATATAGAATTAAAGGGGAAGGTAAAAGGTAAGGACAGGGAGGTCTCAGAGGCAATATACTCAATGTAGACTATACACTATACCACGTATGTCCTTATATAAAATAGTATAAGAAATATACTGGGAAAAACATTTTAAAGATTTTTATGTAAAGGAACACAAGTCTGCAATGTTGTTTTCATGCAATGGAAGGAAAAATGTATGTATGTGTGTACATGTAATAGTGGGAGAGTATGTGGGCCGACGAGGAATGAGGAATGCTAAGCAGGCAAAATGCAACAACACGTGGGTCTGAGTAAAGATAAATGTCTGTGATACCAAAACTTTCCTGAAGTTTGAAATCATATTAAAGTAATGAAAGGAACCAAAGAGAAAAGAGAGTCAAGAAGGAAGTTATAATTTAGTTGAGAAACATAGTAAATATATAGATTATTTAAAACCCAGAGTAATCTTAAAACATAGGCTACTAAACAGTTTTTACTAAACGAAACATACAACTTGGTCTAAGAAAAGTGAAAAGTTATTGTATAATTCTTTAGCATGTGGTTTTTAAAATTATATGTGCATATATGACTTTTCTTAAAGTATTTTTCTGCTTATTCAATTACCTCTTTAGATATAACTTCATGATAAAAAAATTAGTTTTATTTAATGCAAAGAGAAAAAATAATTACTCCACAGATAATTCAAAGACATTCAAGGACTTCTTAAACTTTACATCAAAAGGCAAATAAAGAAATCTTAAACAATCAGGTATAGCGGCTTATGTCTACAACCACAACATCCAGGAGGAGGCTGGAGTTAACAGGCTATTGCGAGTGTGAGGCCAGCCTGGACTACAGAGTGAAGCTGTGTCTCAAGTCACTTTCACCTCTACCTTTAAGGGTCAGCTAATTTAGTAAAAGTTAGGAAGACATCAGAATTTAGTTCCAAATCAAATACTACTACTGTCATCAAATAAGCTAAACACAGGCTTCGGGACTTTTCTCAGTGGGGGTTTAGCTTAGTGGAGAGCTTGCTTAGTGGTTAAAGCACATGCTGTTTCCAGCACCTGGCAGTCAAGTGGTCCCAAACTGCCTGAAACTCAAGCTCCCCAAAATCTCAAGTCTCTGACTTGTTACGGCAGCTACACTTGGCCCCTCACAACACACATACACAAAAAGTTTAACTTAAAAATAAGTTTTAAATAAACCTAGATGTTTTGATTTTTAAAATGTTACCACATGAACAAGGAATAAAGAGATATCCTGGACCTTCCTATTACTCATTTACATTAGCATGTCCTGACCTCTTGCTGACATTCGGAGACAATACTATAGTTAATCAGATATCATCTACCTAATGAAGCTTTCAGATGTTCATTTGATTTATTTTATAAACTTAAGATTTCTAGGAAAGACATTTTATAAATCTCGACAGAAGATGAATTAAACACTGCTTCCTATGCAGCCAACCAATCCATCCAAATAGAAGCCACACTGCTAAACACTCAGCAGCATAGCCAGGAGACTTGCATTTTGTTTTGTTTTATTGGATATTTTATTTATTTACATTTCAAATGCTAATAACCCTTTTCCTGGTTTCCCCTCTGGAAACCCCCTATCCCATCCTCCCTCCCCCTGCTTCTATGACGGTGCTCCCCACCCACCCACCCACCCCTTCCTGCCTCCTGCCCTGACATTCCCCTACACTGGGGCATTGAGACTTCCCAGGACCAAGGGCCTCTCCTCCCAGTGATGCCCAACAAGGCCATCCTCTGCTACATATGCTGTTGGAGCCATGAGTCCCTCCATGTGTACTCTTTGGCTAGTGGTTTAGTCCCTGGGAGCTCTGAGGTGTCTGGTTGGTTGTTATTGTTCTTCCTATGGGTTGCAGATCCCTTCAGCTCCTTCAGTCCTTTCTCTAGCTCCTCTATTGGGGACCCTGCCAGTGGTTGGCTGTGAGCATCCACTTCTATATTTGTCAGATTCTGGCAGAGCCTCTCAGGAGACAGCTATATCAGGCTCCTGTCAGCAAGCACTTCTTGGCATCAGCAATGTTGTCTGTGTTTGGATCCCCAAGGTGGGCAGACTCTGGATGGCCTTTCCTTCAGTCTCTTCTTCACACTTCATCTCCATTTCCTCCCTTGAGTATTTTTGTTCCCCCTCATTTTTGTTTTTAAAAAACCAGAAATCATATATAGCCTCCAACCTTTTAATGTGTACAATTGGGTGAATCTTAATTGCCACATAGTCTTCCACTATCAAATTTCAATATAAGCTTAGGAAAAATTAAGCTAAGATATGCCTTCAAAGTCCCAGGCTTCAGTCCTCAGCGGTTCAGACCTTTTGGAGGTGTCAGTACTGGCTGCCTGAGTTCAGCCCGAGACTGAGAGGCTGTTTCTCAGGAAACTCCTGCAGGAAACTCTGGAGGCCAGGCTCTTTTTGCCATTTCTTTTTCTTTTCTTTTTTTGGTTCTTTTTTTTCGGAGCTGGGGACCGAACCCAGGGCCTTGCGCTTCCTAGGCAAGCGCTCTACCACTGAGCTAAATCCCCAACCCCTCTTTTTGCCATTTCTATACTTTTCACACTTCTTGTTTCAGTTCTTCTTCTCAAAAACAAAAATATGTCAAAATGCTATAAGAAACAAAAATTAGTCACTCCTTTTTCTTCAGTGACCACGAACTTTGTACCTGCCTATAGCAGTCACAGTAAATCAGCCTTGTGTCCTGGCTATCTATCTATGCGTGTGCCTCTTCAGCCCCCATACCCATGTAGGCTACAAGCTCTGGAAAGAGAGAACATAATAGTTCTCATTTATCACTCTAGAGAAAGATTCTTTATTGACCTATTTTTTGGGGGGGGGGAATTTAAAGTAAGCTTTATTAAATATTAAATACTGACCAAGAGATGGACCTAAGTCAGGATCATTCTCTGGCATTTCCTAGCTGGAATCTACTCATCTAAATTTTAAAACTTTCCCCCCAAATATTCCCAATTTAAGAGGTTTAAAAATTAAGTGATGTCAATTTCAGATGACTCAAAGCTAAAGGTACACTTCTTTTTTCTTTTAAAAAAATCAATTTATCTGGTTAGAAGTAAATAAATACTCAAAGGAACTAACACATTTTAAAATTTCTCTACCAACAGCAGACAAGAAAAAACAGAAAAATATGACTATACACAATTTCGGTGGAATGTTTCCTAAGGGTATTTTAAGACATGGTTTAGCAGCTATGCTAAAAATAATAAATGCATATTATAAGGACAAAGCTTGAATTCAAATTGGTTTTTTAAAATAATCCATTCAAATTCAAAGTATTAAGAAATCTTACAAGGCAGGTTAGAAAAGGGCTAGCCTCACAGCACTCAGCTTGATGCTCAGGATCCACCTGGTGGAAGGAGAAAAACAGCTCCCCAAGTTGTTTTCTGACCTCCAAATATGCCATGACACAACTGTGTACGGTGGGGTGTGCACATGGACATGCATACATTCATTAAAGTGTGTTTTTTCTAAAGAGAAAAAAATGACATTTGTCACGACGTAGCTCTTACGCCTATCTCTGTTCTAACATGTTCTTTTAAAAGTTCTGCCTCTACCCGACAGTGTTCAGGGTCCTCCTCATTTACACAGCAAGTCTGAGGCAAGCCTGAACTGCGGGAAACCTAGGTGTGGTAGCATGGTAGCATGTAGCACTTGGGAGTTCAGGCCAGCCACTCTATACAGTGAAT
This sequence comes from Rattus rattus, assembly GCF_011064425.1. Classification (NCBI taxonomy): domain Eukaryota; kingdom Metazoa; phylum Chordata; class Mammalia; order Rodentia; family Muridae; genus Rattus; species Rattus rattus. The sequence goes on from NC_046157.1 coordinate 134,659,767, forward strand.
TCCAGTCCAGCCACTGTGACACAGTGATGCCTAATCCTGAAAATAAGCTTTTAAATTTGTTGAGATTTAGATAATATATGCTAATCAGCTCCTTTCTGTTTAAAGACTTTGTTTTTTAACTTATGTGTCTGTCTCTGTGTATACCTCTGTGTCTCCCAACTTTTTAAAACAAATTCTTGTTAAATCTGAAAATTTCAAGTAAGTAAATTATCTATTTGTGTGTCCTGAATCTGAATGGCCATTACTCGGCCCTCAAAACATCAGCTTAAAGAAACAAGTCTGTTAAGGATTCTCTAATTTGAGCCACCTAGAACTAAGCGAGGGGTCTGAAAAACTCAGATAATTGTTCTCTTCTAAGTTTACCATTAACTAGACAGAATCTGGTTAAATCACTGGCATGGCTTTCTTAATCTGCAGAGAAGGGGAAGAAAGTAGGAGGAAATCAGAGACATAAATTGACACCAGAGGAATTCCCTCCACCCACCTTCAGTTGTTTTTCTGTGAAGTTTATTATTTAAATGTGAACTTCACTCTACCTTCCTATCAAGTTGTCAGTCTTTAATCTTAGTTCCAGAAGAGAGGTACCAGTTGCTCTTCATCCTGTAGGCTTAAGGATTTGGCCCTTCTAGATCAAACCCCTATCCATAGTGATTCATAAAATCTCAGCAGGAGTCTGGAATTCGTACAAAGTGCTCAGACTTCTAATTAACTTAATGCATTTAATATTTTTCATATTATTTTACTTTTGTTTTCAGAGTCACTCTCTGAATAGAACAAATGGTCATAGGTATAAAGAAAATCAAATGTGACTTCCTATGCAACAAAGTTTGGAATATAGGAAGCACAAAGGGAAACTACCAATGACAAATCAACCATGTTCTAGAGCAGACTCACTTCATACCTACATTTTTAATGCATTTTTAAAAGATTTATTTATTTAATGTGAGTACACTGTCGCTGTTTTCAGACACACCAGGAGAGGGCATTGGATCACCATTACAGATGGTTGTGAGCCACCATGTGGTTGCTGGAAATCTGGACCTCTGGGAGAGCAGTCAGTGCTCTTAACCACTGAGACATCTCTCCAGCCCCACACCTAATTTTTTAAGCCAATTATATTAAAAACTGGTATCAATTTTATATTTTGCCCCATGGGATAAATTAGGATAGAAAAATGTTTAAAGCTGCCTACAATGAAATCAGTAAAAATGAAAGGTTTAGGATAATGCTGTCATACCTATTCTATGGCTTTGCATTTTCAGTGCCTCTCCTGCCCCAATCCTTGTGTGTACATGGAGGCAGGGATTACAGTATTCTAATTTGAAAAGAAAAAAAAATGATAGCATTATCTTTATTCTATTACCATAAAGAAACAAATTCAAAGAGAATCTCAAAAAGAAGACTGGGAAGATTTTACAGGATACTTATCTTTTCTAATAACCTTTCAATGAAATCTGAGCAAAACTTAGAAAATCTATTAAATTCCTTTAAAGCAAAAAAGTTAAAATTTAAAAGAAAAAAAAAAAAGACTCTGTAATGCCTGGCTCACCATTATATACTTTGACCAGGCAGTACACTGAGTAAAAGAGAATCAGGACTTCAAAATGTCAGTTCTTCTCATCTTGACACCTGAATAGAAATAAAAACAGCCAGGAGGTATGGAGTTTTATGACCTGTTTTATTCATGGCTAAAATATTCATTTCCCTTCTCTTAACAAATATTTTGCTTTAATTTTGACTGAATGGATTCTAAAATGTTAGAATCATGTAACATGTATAGCTGGTACACACCACACACACACACACACACACACACACACACACACACACACACACACACACACCCTAGTTATAGCAGTTTCTCTCCTAATCCTCTCTGAGATTAAGAAAATGAACAGTAAACAGGACCTACTACTAAGCCAGAGCACTTTATTCCACTGAACACACTATTCCAATGTATTACACACTATTCCAACCAAAATGAACTTTCTGAGCTGGAGTCTCACTGTCACAGTTCCGGCTAGCAGGCCCTTGCAAAGTAGACCAGGTTGGCCAAACTTACTGTGAACCACCTGCTTCTACCTCCAAGTGTTGGGATTAAAGGCATGTATCACCACATCTATCCCTTACTGACAGAGTTGGGCTCCAGTTTTTACACTACTAAGTTGGAATCCCCAGTCAAACTTCAAACATTCTGTAAACTTACCTAAAGAAACAAAACCTCTACGTAACATCTTAGAATTCATTCAAGATTAAAGTGAACTGTTTAATATTTTGAGAGAAAAAATAGTGATGCACATAGGACTTCTGTACCATGAAAAGTTATCCTTCAAAAGTGAAGAAAAGCTGGGCATGGTAGCACATGGAAGACTGAGGCAGGAAGATTGCTGGGAGTCTCCCAAGACCCTGGGATACAGAAACCCTATTTTTTCTTAAAAGGTGATTCTCCCAGGACTCCACTGGACACTTCATTTTATTCCCCTTGTCCCTATCACAATGATGTATTAGATTTCCTATGCTAACAATGAGAAGTACAATGAGCTTTTGTGCAAAGGTTTAGCTCTCAGAATTTCTAGTGAAAGCAAGAACCTGAAAGTAACCTCTATGCAGTTCTAGAGTAAGAGAAGTTGAATACGGTACGTTAACTCTTAATAGTATGCTTCAGGGCTCTTACCAATCATATACAGTACTCACTAAAGTCATTTCTCCAAAGTTGCCTAAGTTGCCTGTTGTCATCTGGGCTTTGTTTTAATCTAATTTTAAGAAAATTTCCTGTCTATGCTATCAGTCCTGGTTCAAATAAACTCAATGCAAATGAAAAAAGTGAAGGAAAAATGAAATATTTCTGAGACAAACAATAATTGGAGGGATTTGCTATCAGTAGAATTGCTTCACAAGAAACATTAAAGGAATATGATATAGTCATTCAGTTAATTAGTGAAAGTATAAATTAAACTTCAACTTTTTTTTTTTTTTTTTACTATTTGAGACATCTTAATACACAACTGGACTGCCCTAAAACTTATGATCTTCTTAAATCTCCTGAGAGACCAAGCTCAGAATCAACTTTTCTTATTCTTAATTGACCGGATAACCATTTGTTCAACATAATAGTAGCAACACTGTATTTGATTACGTATGCTAATGCATATATTACATGCAAACATACGAGTGCTTACATGAGTGAAATGAATGACAATAATACAAGGGACAAGCAGGCAAGAACCAGTAGGTCATTATAAGGTATTCGAACTATATTCTTGAAGCAGTATTATTGAAAATGTGTTTATATTAGTTATAATGTATAAGACGAACTCCAAGGCAACCACTAAAAGTATGGAATTCCTACTGTAGATGATCTATAAAGAGAAAATGTAGTCATGTAAAATATTCTATTAAACCAAAAAGAGGTAGAAAGGGAGAACAAGATAAAAACAGGAACAAAGAATGAGCAATAGTAACAAATCCAGTAAATATTTATCCAACTACATTAATAATCACTGCAAAAGAATGTTATACACACACTTAGCAAAAGAGAAGAGAGCGTGGGGTGTAGCTCAATGGTAAAGCATTTGCCTCTGGGGAAGAGCACCCAGGTTCTATCCCTAGTAATTAAGAAACAAACTCCTATGTTAAATGTAAAGTCATACATATAGATATTGAGGAGAGTGAATTTAAAATACTATCCTAAAGAAACTGAATTAGGGGCTGGGGGAAAAAAAAGAGCTCAGCACTGGCTGCTCCTGTAGGACCTTGGTTCAATTCCCAGCATGCACATGGTGGCTCTCAACAGTCTATAAGTTCAGTTCCAGGGGATCTGATCCCTCTGCTGGCCTCTGTGGGCACCAGGCATGCAAGTGATGCACAGACATACATGCAGGCAAAACAGTCATACACATAAAATAAAATTTAAGAGAAACTGAATCAACAATTAGCAACTGTCTAAAGCAGAAAACAAAAGGTTCAGATAAGTTTGCTGGTGAATTCTAGTTAAACATTTAGGAAAGAAATTGATAAAATTCTCTGAAATCTCTTCTAAACTATATAAGAACACTTTCTAACTCATTCTATGAGGCTAGTATAACCCTAATGCCAAAATCAGACATGAGAAAATAGCAGATCAATATTAATTATGAAAATAAATGGGAATATCTTCCAACAAAAGTTAGCTACAAGAATTATACACCATGACCAAGTGGGATTTATTCCAAGTACGCAATGCTGATTCAATATCTGAAAATCAATTAGTGTAATCCATTACATGAATGGGCCTCCAAGATGGCATGATCAAACAAATGGTGTAAGGAGATGGCAAATCCAAGACTCATACATGATTAAAAAACAAAAAACAAAAACAAACCAAACAAACAATTTTTAAGCTAGAAAGAGGAATCCAAATTACTAAATATCCAAAACAGCAACAATAACAATAACAAAAACCCCTAATAAATATCACCCTTCATGGATGCCAATTCTTGGCTTCACTTATGCAGTCAACAGAATCCCCATGAAAAGTCGACCAAGTTATGATAATCAAGTGTATTCAACTCGGAGGGTTGCACTGTACCACAGGATAGCTATGAATGTGGGGTAACACAAGACTGTGTATTTACTTCAAACACCGTGAGAACTTTTTGCATTTTTTTGTAAACCAATTGTACAGTTTTCAAGAGTGAACTTTGTAAATGGCAGCACCATGTCTATGTCGAAAGGTTGGATGTTCCTGGGTGAATGGCAAAAGATCTATAATAGTTAACACAATTCTGAAAGAAATGAGTAAAATCAGACAATTGATACTATAGCCAACCTCAAGACTTGTATACAATACTACGATAATCAAAACAGTGGGGTACTGGCAAAAGAACAGTCAACTGGACAAGTGAAACAGAACAGAGAATCCAGAAATAGATGCATACAAATATAGACAACTGATCTGGAGGAAAAACACTTTTCTGAAATGGGAACCTTTAAAAACACACAAGGAAATAAATGGAAGGTGTGCAAATGCAATGTCAGATCAGGAATAAAGAGCACTTGTTCTTGCAGTAGACCCAGGCTCCTTGTGACTCCAGTCCCAAGGGATCTGACACCCTCTTCTGACTTCCATGACAGACAAGTATGTAGTCCACATACACGCACATAGGCAGCAAAACACTCACACAGATAAAATAAACAAGCAAAAACACCGGGCAGTTTAGTAGAAAATAGTGTGCTGGGTGCGGTGATGTACACCTTTAATCCCAGCACTCGGGAGGCAGAAGCAGGCAAATCACTGTGAGTTGGAACAGTTCCAGGCCAGCCAAAGCTACATAGTGAGGCATTGTTTAAAAAAAAAAAAGTGTAAGAATATAAATTTAGCATTTTAAGAATAAGTAATCTCTATTCTAACATCATAAGCATTCGACAATAATTACTAAAACTTAAAACTAATCAGACAAAACTAAAACAAAATAGCTTTGATGTTTTAAAATAAACAAGTATAGCCTGATGCTGTGTTTATATTTTACCAATAATTAAATACATTCTCCCCCCGCCCCCGAAAAACTTACAGAAAATAAAAACAGGCATGACTTCTGTTAGCCAAAGAATCCTATCAATTATATACACAGACTTCACAACCCAGGAGTTAATATATTTTCGGTAATTCTCCAATTAGCTGTACTGCCAGGACAGCTAAGATTTCTTTACAACACACCCCTTTACTCCATTAATAAACATGGCAAAGCTTTTATTCAAAACTCACCTAAAAATTTTCTTTTTGGCTATTGAGATGGCTCAGTGCAATTAAAGATACTTGCTGCCAAGCCTCACCACTTGGATTGAAACTTCTTAATAAACAATTACGGTATAATTTTTCTAAACAAAAATATTATAGACCTCTAAAAAATACATACTTATCCAGTTGACAAGACTGTGGTAGAGCAGGGGTTGGAGTATATGGGTCAATGAGAACACTCTCGTAGGTAGATGACAAGACTGTGGTAGAGCAGGGGTTGGAGTTTATGGGTCAATGAGAACACTCTCGTAGGTAGATTGCTCATCATTTGGGAAGCTCCTGGAGATTATCTATGTCAGTGGTTCTCAACCTTCTAATGCTGTGATTCTTCAATACACTCGTGCTGTGATAACCCCATCATAAAATTACTTTCATTGATGCTTCATAACTGTAATTTTGCTACTGTTATGAATGTAAGATATCTGACCCCTGTGGGTGTCAGGATCCACAGGTCAAGAACCACTGATCTATATGATGATTCAGAGATACCACTTTTAATGTCCAACTTAGAGATAAACACCAAAAGAAACATCACATGATATCCTAAGCCTCCTAAACCAGGACAAGACTTCATCTTAAAAAAAAAAAAAAAAAAAAGCTCAGTGGTAGTTCACACCTTTGATCCAGATATGTTGGAGGCTGAGGTGGGAAGATTTTGAGTTCAATTCAGACTGAGCAGAGTAAGACATTGTCTAAAACCAACTAACCCACATTTAAAATAGCGTAAGTATATTAAATCAAAAAGTATAGACAACCACCTAATTTTTTAAAAAAAATTTATCCGGTTGGGGATTTAGCTCAGCGGTAGAGCGCTTGCCTAGCAAGCGCAAGGCCCTGGGTTCGGTCCCCAGCTCCGAAAAAAAGAAAAGAAAAAAAAATTATCTATACTCTGCCTGAACCATATGTCTGTGCACCATACACATGCCTGTTGTCCACAGAGGTCAGAAGAGGGCATCAGATCTCCTAGAACTGGAGTTAGGGATGGTTGTGAGCCACTATGGAGGTGCTAGAAATCAAACCTGGGTCCTTTGCAAGAACAAGTGCTCCTAACCACTGAGCCATCTCTTTATCCCCAGAAACCTAAAAGTTTATGAACATTTAGTTATATTAAAACATGCACGAGAATACAAATTATATTCATATAATTTGTTTCATCATATATCTCTTTAAACATAATTATTTGAAACAAATATAAACAACTGATCATTGGGTAACACTATGTTTTATAATTTATATCATGTTTTACACTTAAATATAAAAATTATTTTGGGAAAAAAACCCAAAATGTAATATATGAATATGCTCAGGAAGCCGAAACAGTTTCAGTAATAAAGGCAGAGATAAACTATGATCCCAGTCAACTATGCAAACACACACATAATGAGAAAATAAAAATAAAATGTTAAGTGTAGTCATTTCTGAGTAAGATTGTTTTATTTTCTTCTTTGTATATTACTGTGTTATAAGAAAAAAGCAAACCATAAAATATAAACTCATCTGGTGAAAATATACATTCAAATTAAATTTGTAAGGCTATTTTTCTTTAGATTCTGAAAAGGTAGCAAAATGGCTTAGTGTGTAAAGACATTTGCCACCAAGCCCAAAGATTTGAGTTAGCTCCCCCAAACCCATATGGTAGAAGGGAAACCTGACTCCCAAAAGTTGTTCTGATACCCTGCCCCCATATACACTTACACACAAATAAATTAATTAATTTAAATTTTCTTTAAAAGATCAGACCATGTTAGTTGTCCTAGTTAGGATTCTAGTGCTGTGATAAATATCATGACTAAAAACAACTTGGCGAGAGAAGGGTTTATTTCTCCTTACAGACAAAAGTCAGGCCAAGAAGTCAAGGAAAGAACCTGGAAGGAGGAGCTGAAGCAGAAGCCAAGGAAGAATGCTGCTCACTACTTTGCCCTGGCCTGTTTAGTTTGCTTTCTTACATACCCCAGATCACAGGCTCAGGAATGGCATACCCCTGCCAGGAGACCAGGCCCTCACATACCAATCATTAATCAAGAAAAAGTCCCATTGACTTGCCTACAAGCAATGTGATGAAATTTTTTTCTCAACTTAAGTTCCTTTTCCTAGATAACATTGGCTTGTGTCAATTTGAAATTAAAAAAAAAAAAAATGAATGAAAGAAACAGCCCATTTAAATTAGTATTCAAAGCCACACAAGCCAAAAGATTTAACACAGCTTTAAACTTCTAATTTTAAATATTTAGGAGCTAAATCCCAGTCCTGGAGATATCTTTAGTTTTACATTTCTGAAGACAGTTTAAGTTTCTATTTCTAGTACTGTGACATCAGAGTAGATAAAGTTCTGTCCTCCATGCAGCAGACAAAGTTATCACTTGGGAAATCTTCACACCAAGTCTTAATTTATGTTGCAAAGAGAAACTATGTACAAAGGATGATTTCCAAGTGTAGGAAATGGCAGAAACAGGGCAGAGCACAATGCTTATGTAACATTGTAACAAAGTATTACATGTGAAAATACAGAACACTGTTGAGAGATTAAAGACCTACACAGACAGATGTTATGTCAATGTATTAGAAAATGCAGTTTTTTTGTAAGTTCTCCCCAAACTAAACTAGCAAGTTGATGTAATTACAACCAATATTAAAAGAAAACTACATTCTTAGAAAACAGAAATTAGTAAGATGGAACTAGGAATGTAGCTCAGTGGTTCAACCTCGGCTTCCCAATAATTAATAAATCAAACAAGAGGATTCTAGGATGTAGATGATCAAAAAATAGTCTAAACAATCATGAAAAGATTGAAGGGTTTACTCTACCTGACTTCAAATTAATTATATTTAAAATAATACAGGCAAAAAAGGATAGGGAATTATTATATCAATGTAATAAAAGTTCATGAATTTACCCACATTTATACAATCAAATCACTTTCAAAACAAGAAAGTCAAGGGAGGTAAAGAAGAAAGTATGTTCTGAAAAATGTTGAAACAGACATAAAGGAGAGAAGAGAGCTTAAATTTTCACATTGCACCACAATAAATAATTAATTTAAAATGGATCATAGCATGAAATATAAGAACTAAAGTTATAAAACTCATACAAGAGAAAATGTTGAAATATATTTTGAACTTTGACATAGCAATTTAGTAGGACACAGAAAATGCCTATAGTCATTAAAGGAAAAATTAACAATCTTGATGAAGTCCATTATTAAAACTATTTAAAAGATAAGCAGGCACAAGGTGACACACATTGTTATGATACACACTGTTAATCTTGACACCCAGAGGCTGAGACCCTGAATTTGAAGCTATCTTGGGATACATGGCAAGTTCCTGTCACAAAATAAACAAAAGCAGGCAAGTACCAAATTAAGAGAAAATATTTCTGGATGAATAATTTGTATTTAGAACATACAGAACTGTTACAAGCCAAAAGAAAAAGAATGCTGAATTTTAAAATTAAGCCAACTTTTACAAAGTTACTTCTCAAATGACCAACAGGAAGACAGGAAAGCTGGGGATGGAGACACAGCTCAGTGTATTATTCTTGCAGAGGACCTAAGTTCAGTTCCCCGTTCACACATGGTGGTTCACAACCATTTCTAACTCCAGTTCTAGGGCATCTAATGCCCTCTTCGGAACTCCATGGGCACCAAGCACAAACATGGCGCACATACATTATATGTTTACTCATACACATAAAAATTTACAGGCATATAACAAATGTTTTAAGTGCCTCTTAGGGATAGAGCGGTAGCTCAGTGGTAGAGCACTTGCCTGGCAATGACCCTGAATTCTATCCCTAGCACAATATGCTCATTAAGTATTTAATTCAGTAATTCAGTGTTGTTTGACAGACTTGAAATTTTTTGCAAGTTCACAGTGATTGATATAGATTGCATTTTCATCAGCACTTCTAGGCTATAAAACAGTCCCTTTACATTTCTAGTCACAGCTGCTTCACACAGGTAACATCCATGTAACTCTGCCTATATCAATTGTATCCACCTACTTAGGTTTTTATGTCCAGCTTTTTTTTTTTTTTAGTGAAGATGTTATTTTCAAGGTCCATTCATGCTATTGCACTTACTGATAATTGCTTTTCATTGCTAAGTAATTCTATTGTATGTACAGGTGACCTGCAATAGATTGCTTAATATAGCTGCCCAGTAACGAGCAACTGTGCTGCTCCAAGTTTGAGACTGAACATTTCTGCAGAACTCTTTCCTATAAGACTGTAGCTCAGGCAAGACCCTCAACAAAGAAACAAAAATTCAGCCTATTACTAAATTTACATGCCCAATTTTCACCAGGTATCATCATTTTTTGACCCAGGGGCTTACATAACTAGACATCAATCAAGAAGGATCTACTAAATCTTGGAGTTTTCTTTTTTCTTACCAAATAATTGTCTTCCTTTCCAAACCCAATCTCCTTACTTCTTTTCCACCTTAGTTCTATCTTAGTCTCTTTGAAGACCTAGCTTCTTCAGTTACATTCTCTATTGATTCCTCTTGTACCTTGACATTCTGTTTTGGAGAAAATGCTTATCTCTATATGCCCAGCTCTGCCCAAAGCAGAGAAACAATGCGTTGTATTACCAGCAAAAAATAAGTACTTTTAAAAAGCTAATCAGGGATGTGCTTCAAGTATCCATTCTCAAAGTGTGGTATATTAAAACAGCTCTAAGAACACAGGATGATGCTTTAAAGATCACGTAACCTGAATTTTCTGATATTTCACAAGCTTTTCCAGATGAAATCTTATAATACCCCAGACAGTGACTCAACTGGCTAAATTATTGCTAGTGGCTATTTTATGTTCAAATAATTGATTTTAATTTATTATCAATACAAGAAGAGAAGTTGTGAGTTAGAAATATTAAGTTACAACCTTGCAACCACCTAAGTAACACACTTATTTTTATAAAAATTTATTTTTATTTCACCCAGATAAAGTTGTAAGAAGGCAGATGCCTGGTTTTGTTAGCAGGTAAATGTTTTGGTTTTGCTATGGTTTTGGAACTTACGCAGCCCATGCTGGTGTTAAACTTGTGATCCTCCAAGAGTCCTGGGATTATAGGTGTGTACTGCCACGTCTGAGTTGGTAACAGCTGTTCCCTCTGCAGTCTCAGGATATGCCTCAAGTATACTAGTCCTATGACCAAAAAAGCTAATCTTCTCTTTTAAAAGTCTTAATAGCAACAGCTTACAAGGTGTGACGGTCTGGAAAGAACGGTCCCTATAGGCTCCTATGGTTGAATGCTAAGGAGGTGAGGTCTTGTTGGAGTAGGCGTGGCCTTGTTGGACAACGAGTTCATCGGGAGTGGGCTTTGAGGTTTCGAAAGCCTACACCAGGCTCAGGCTTGCAATCAGGATGTTGTTCTTAGTTACCTCTCCAGCACCATGCCTGCTACCACACTCTCTGCCATGATGATAAATAATAAATAAACGAAGCCTCTGAAACTGTAAGCAATTAAATGCTCTGTTTTAAGAGTTGTCTTGGTCATGGTATCTCTTCACAGCACTAGAACAGTGACACAAAATTGTTACTGGGACTGGAGTACTTCTGTGACAAGCCAGAGCATGCTGTTTGTTGAAGAAATATGGAAGACTCTGGGACTCTGAACTAGAAAAGTACTTGGATACTATAAATGGAGCTTAATGGGCTCTCCTAGTAGAAACATGGAAGATAGTACTGAGGATGATTTGAACTGTGGAGGCCCAGCTCAAGATGTTTCAGAGGGGAAGAATAGTAGTAAAGTGGCCTAGGAAGAATTCTAGTGATATTCTGGCAGACTTGTTACTGTTTTTTCCCCCTTGTCCTAAAAAATTCTGCCTAAAGCTACATTGCCGAGCTTAGGATTGGCAAAGATTCAAGACAGCCTAATACTGACTGTGTCATATGGTTGTCAGTAATCACTCATATGCAGATCTATAACAAGCTCTACAAAGAGAAATAAAAAAAAAGTACAGTTTGAGGAGGACATGAGCACCAGTTAATGTAATGGAGCTAAAGAGATAAAAGTTGAAAGAAAAACCTGGTGCTAAATGGAATAAAGGGGGTGACCTCAGGGAAAGACCCCACCCAGCTAAGCTTCCAACTTGTGAAAAGGAATTAAAGAAAAGCTTAAGCAATGAATGAAACCAACAACAGAAACAGAAGCTGATGTATTAGCTATTGAAGAGGGAACTGAGTTCCAACCCCACTAAGCAGCAGAATTTAGCAGCTTTATAATGTGGTTCTGACTTTAGAGGAAAGGATACAAGAGAGATACAATCTCCTTCCCGGGAAAGTTGTGGAGCCCAGGCATATGTCAGGTGTGTCCTTGCATGAGGGCCCAGAGAAGCTATTGCATGAAGCTGTTAAGAGTCAAGAGATGCCTGCCGAGAAGAGCTGCAGACCAGTGTGGAGCCAGCCCAGTGGACAGAAGTGTGTTGTCGTCATCAAAGGAGTTAGCGATCCAAAGAACCCTTTGATATCAGACAAGAAGCAGAATTTAGAGTTTGCCCTGCTGGTTTTTTGTCTTGCTTTAGTCCAGTATTTCCTGACTGTGTTCCCTTTCCTCCCTTTCAGAATGGAAATAGTTATTCTGTGTCATTGTCTGTTAGAAGTATGTGATCTTCATTTTGATTCTGTTTTCTAAGGGGTTACAGATTTCTATGAATCTCAAAAAATACTTTAAGCTTTGGATTTTAAACAGTATTGAGACTGTGATAAGATTTTTTAAAGTTGCACTGAATGCATGACCTATGGAGATGAAGGAGTAGAATAAGAATGCATTCCCATAGGCTCTTATTTTTGAATGTTTGGTCACTAGTAGTGAAACTCTTTGGGAGGGTTAGGTTAGAAGGTGTGGCCTTGTTTGGAGGAGATATATCACTGTTGTGCTGGAGGATGGATTTGAGGTTTCAAAAGCCCTTGTGAAGCCTAGCATCTCTCTGCCTGCTGTCTATGGATCAAGATGCAGCTCTCAGTTACTTCTCTAGCACCATGTCTGCCTTCATGCCATCATGTTCCCCATCATGATGATAATGGAATAAGCCGTGAAACTGTAAGCAAGCATCCAATTACATGTTTCTTTTTCAAGTTGACTTGGTCATGGTATCTCTTCACAGCATTAGAACAGTGACTAAGAAAACTAAGAAAAGCTTGCAGCAGCCTTTAATTCCAGCACTCAAGAGACAGAGGCAGGCAGAACTCTTGAGTTTGAAGCCAGTCTGATCTATTACAGAGCAAGTTTCAGGAGAGCTAGGGCTACAAAGAAAAACCCTATCTTAGAACACAACAAGCAAACAAAAAAGAAGAGTAGAGATAAAGAAAAGAAACACAATGAACTATAAAAACATTTATGATAAGCTATCAGAATTTATTGTTAAATGTTCATTGTTGTTTTTTAACAAGGATCTAAACAGGATGAGTTCAGCCTGCATAGACATGTTTGGTTTTGCTTATTTAATGGAATACTATGGCAAGAGCCATAGTAATAAACTATTGGGACAATTGAATAAGTAGTACACGAGACTAAATAAAGTTTTAAATAAAAAGTCTTCCATCTATGACATTTCCTATCAAGTGTTCATTTAAAATTCACAAGCTTTAGTCTGTAGGTCATCCAGTTTTTAATATGTTAAAAAGAATTTAAATAAACATGCTAAAGTGATTAGCTAAAGTCAACCTGATCTAAACAGTGAGTTCCAGTCCAACCTGGGCTTCAAGGTAAGATTCTGGTTAAAAAAGCCCAAGAACAGCAGCAGCAGCAGCAGCAGCAACAACAACAACAACAACAACAGAACAAGGACTACACTAATAGAAAGCACCCATGGTGTTAAAGGCATAGAGACAAAGTAAAAAAGCTGCTACTAGAAGTTGCAGTGGTAGATGAGAAGTTACTGTTTAACAGGTTGGATTTCAGTTTGGGATTGTGAAAAAGTTCTGGAAATGGATAGTGTAACAGTTACACAATTACATGAATGCATTTAATGCCACAGAAAGTTAACAACTTAATGCTTTAAATGGCTAAGGTTGTATAAAGGCTTTAACATACTTTAAAATGGGAAAAAAAAAGATGTGCTAGTTTTCGACATGGCAGCATAGGAAGGTGGTAAGAATATAAGAATTAGGCTACCTAGTTTTAAACCTGTTTACTATAGAGGTGTGTAGTCTTTGAGAAAGTAACTTATTATCTCTGCTTGTTTTCTCAATTAACAGAACCTTCTTCATAGAGGCACGGTAAGGAATAAATAACTCAATACATAGAAAGCACTGAAAGCAGTAACAATTTTTGTTACTATAATTTTAAAACATTTTTGTGAGTCAGAACCTCAGCATATAGCCTAAGCTAGCCTTAACCCTCCTGTCTTAGCTTCCCATCTGCTCTGATTTCAGTGTAATGCTCTTGACTTCAAGCATACAAATTAGACTTTGGCTTTGTGCTACGTCTCAAACCCAGGCCCTTATATGTGTGGTAACTGCTCTCCCACCAAGCTGTATCTCCAAACTCTTTTATGAACTTTAGGTCAAATGTCTGTGGAACCTTAAAAGCCCTTTGTCAAAATTAAATTATTCCTTTTGTTTTGCTTTGAGGCAAAGTCTGATTATGTAGGCCACCCTCAAACTCAGTACCCTCCTACTTCAGCCTCCCTCTCAAATAGAGGTTCCTGTTACTGCACTTAGCTCTTCCAAATTCTTAAGGTCAATAAGAAATAACAAATGAACACCAGTGATCTACTCCAAACTTCCCATTTAGTAGGCAATGGATCTAAGAATTCAAATAGTTAGCCTGATGTTACATATCTTACTCCATAATATTACTTTTCCTAAAGAAATAAGAGTTTGAGATTAATATTAATATTGACATCCACTGACTTCCAACCAAAGCCAATTAAGCAAATGTGCATCCTAGAATCTGTTGTCCTTGTTCCCAGTCCATTAATATTTGTTTATTAGGAGAGAGCCAAAACTCAGCAAAAACAAAACAAAAAAATCAACACAATTATCCTCAAAGATAACAGTTAAAAACATCTAATGTGTTAAAAACTGTGGAGCCATTATCAAAAAAGATGCCTACCACTCCCTACCGTCAGCCAGACACTAAGGGAATAATCTCAGTGAGGACTGAGTCAAAAGAGTCTGTGTGGAATACTAAATAGAACTAATATTCATGACAAAGAGATAGCGACACATTGCTCTTTACTGAAAGCAAACAGAAGTGAGCAGCAATCCAAATACCACAAGATGTCTGGGGAAATACAAATCACTAACAAGGCCTTGTAGACATTTTGTACTTACTTCAACTGCTGTCTGGAACTGCTGTCTGGAACAAACTCAACAAAGGGTTTTAAAGAGTGTCCTTATTTTGTCACCTCTCCAGGGTTCTACTTAGAGAATTCGGATTTTACTTTATTTTTTATGTGGTTGGCTTTTCAGATAGGCTCTCATTGTGTAACCCAGGTTGACCTGGACTTTACTTCAATCTTCCTGCCTCAGCCTCCCGAGTGCAAGCTACAGGCATCCACCATGTCTGGCTCCTGAACTCAGCTCTAAAAGGGTAATTACCACCTACAAGTGAAATGGCTTCTTCTCCCAGTCTACACTGTTAAAATCCTGCTCGTCCTGTTGAAATTGAAATACATGATGCACACGTATGAAAAGATCAGATGAGACCCTGTATTATGTATAACTAATAAAACGTTTTTAAAAGAAGTATTATTCAACCTTTTAAAAGGCTCCACTTTATACTGGCAGCTTCCATAGATTTCTCCCCACTGACGTCTTAATGTAGAATCAACCTTCTCCTTGCTGCCTTATGCTACACAAGCCTCAACAACGCACTGTTACCAACATTCACTTCTGGCCCTCCCTCTCCAGAGACACCTGACCCTCCGCCCCCAGCAGTAGGAAAAGGAGTTTAATTTAACACACATGGTGCACCTCGCCGGCAGGCGAGAGGGTATCAATTTTGCATACCTTTTCTTATTCAATCTTGACAACAGGCTAAAAAGGTAAACAGGTGGCGCACTGCTGCTTACCCGTGGGGAATTACTGCATAGTTAATGGCTTGCTTGTCCACTATCACGTCGCTAGTCTATTCTAGCGCATGGAATGGTAGTTTACTCTGTTCTAACGCTGCTTTCACTGCTCAAGTGTTGTAGAAGTGTCTCCCACTATACCTGAGTAGGTTTCCGCGACTGTGTGCTCACTTCAATATTCTTACGAACACAATACCACCATTTAATAATCGAATCATGCCTCACCCTTAACCTGCTACCTTTACAATTCCTTAGGGAGGACTTTACCTACTGGGGTGGCTCTCCACTTCTCTATGAGAAATGCTGCAGGGAGCACCCACCCCACACTCTTCTTCCCACAAAATGTATGAAATGCAACACACAGGAAACATGCAACTCATATCATTTCCCAAAGCCCCTATTTCACTCTGAGGCACATGTTTATACCGGCATAAGGATCCAGCAGTTCCCAGTTCACACAGTGGGGCTATCCTAAGACAACGTCTGAATAAGAAAAGGCTATCTTTCAGGCGTCTTAAAACGAAGGCACCCTAACCAACAGTATCAGGCAGCCTTCCCTCTTTCAGCCGTCCTCCACTGAATTGCAGTTTGGATTTCCGGCGGGAATGTACGCGGAAAGATGAGATGGAGCTAAAAAGCACTAGAGCAATTACTTTGCCGGCTTAATTAGAAGACACAGAAGGCGCCCCGCCTTTCTAAATCTCTGCAGTGAACTCATCTATGAAGGCAGGCAGGGCACGGAAGCTAGAACAATCCCGCATCCAGTCACCGGTTTCTGTGGCTATCGGGGGCCAGTCCCTTTCCACCCGTGGTCCCCGGCCACCAGAGCCTTACTGCTGAGTATCAGCCCTGCCGCACCTCCCCAGGCGGACCTAGGTCTCATTGTCTGCACCGTGCAGCCCCAAGGGGCGCGGGGTGCAGCTCAGGCCCCGCCGACCCCTGCCCAAAGCAGGCCGCCTGGTCGGGCTCAGCCCAACGCCAAGCCCGGCGGGCAACGACCCCGCCCCGGACTGCAGCCGCCTGCACTCATCCCGAGGGCCACGCCGGGCACTGGGAAAATGGAGACGGCAGCGCCTCCGAAGCACCCAGATCTCTGCTTTCCCGGACCTCGAGGGCCAGGCGTCGGAGCACTCACCGCGGCAGCCCCTCGGCCCTCCCGGAGCCCCGCGCTAGGCAGCAGCTGCTCGCGCCCTCCAGCCGCCGCTGCCGCCTCGCCAGGCGCGACGCTCCTCTCCCGAACGCTGAGAGCGACCGCAGCTCCCGCGGCGCGCGCTCGGTGACTGACTGACCGACCCACAGAGCGGGCGTCGGCGGAACTGGGCGGGTCGGCCTCAGAGCCGGGCGGCGGGGATCACAGCGCCCGCGCGTCCGGCCCCTGCACACAGGGCGGGGCTGAGGGCCGCGGGGCCCAAGGGCGGACGGCCTCGCGCCCGGCCGCGCGCTCCTCCGCGCGGCCACCACTCACTTCCGGCGCTGGCGGCCACGCGCCTCTCTTGCCGCCTGCACGCGCGCACGCGCGCGCCCCTCGCGGCCTGGCCAGCCACCCCCCCCTCCCACCGGCCGCCCCTCAGGCGCCGGGCCGCACCCAGCCGCGGCTGTCCTCCGCGCCCTGCCTTTCCTGCGCGCGTCCGTGTGAGCCGTCTCCAGGAACCAATGAATCAGAGAATGAATGAGAGGAGAGGAAAATCCCGCCGCGATCCCGCCCGCCGTGGCCTTGCCCGGGAAGCCTGCCCAATTGCTCCGGTCCGAGGGTCTTGGAAGACTGAGGGCGGACGAGGAGGCCGGTCTCGGATGTGCGCCTTTGCATCCTCAGTCTCCAAAACCAACCCTGGGCTAACCTTAGGCACTCACCGACTATTGTTGAAATCTGGGAGCAGTGCCTTAGGAAATCCCATTTTAGCTTAAACTCTGCAGTTTCGTTCAATGTATGGGAAGCTTTGGAACCAGACGTTATTCCATTCATCTTTACCTTTTCACATCAAAGCCTGTTCATCTGTGTCCCTGGTTTCTGTTCTCCTTTACTGAGTTTGTTCTCAGCAAGGGTGTTAGCAATCTCTCCTGAGCCCTGTGCTGTGTTTCCCGAGTACTACATTTAAAATACTGAGTTTGATGCCAAGCTCCCAATTACTCAAATGCTGCTTATTTTAATGCAGGTTTGACTTGGGCAGACTTAGATTTCTTTCGATTTACGTCCTTCTCATGACCTTCATGTAAAGTTGATCAAAGGAAAGGCAAAGTAGTATTAAATTACCTTTGCTTGGCTATGTACTTTGTTAGCATTAAAGAAATTGAGCTATGGTCTGGAATTGGCTGCATTGAATTTTCAGCATTTTCCCCCCATGTCTTCTTGTCCTCTCTTTAACCGTTTCTGTAATTTGAATTTTAACCAAAAAAAAAAAAAATCACGTATTTCCAAAATTCTGGCGATCTTTCTAAGAATGAGTATTCATTTCTCTATTCTAGGATCAAATCCCAGTTTGACTAATTGCATTTGACTTCCTGATATTCTTGAAGATTTCCAAGTGGTTTCAGTTTTTTAGTAGTCTTTCCCAAACTGCTGCACGATCTGCATCCATTACCATTACTGGACTGTTTCACATGTGAGATGCTTATACTTTAGGAAATAAATGCATTTTTGTATTTTGTATTTTAAATTTATAGGCACTTCAATAACCATGTAAAATAACATTATCTCATAAACTAAAAATGGTAGAAGTGGTAAAGTTCCTGTGTCCTCTCTTCCTTGTTGAGTTCAGTCATCATTTATTACCTGTAATTTTTTTCAGCACACTATATTCTCTTAATGAATATCATGTGCAGTATCTTCTGTAGACCTTTGAATTAAAGACTAATGCTTTGAAATTTTGAATCAGCAATGCATATAAATGTCTGGAGCTCCTTCATTTCCCTTGTGACTAAGTTTATTGAGATTGAACATACCTAGGTGCTCAAACCTAATAACGTGTTGTCAAATGTTATTACCAGGCTGAACGTTAACATTACAAGGAAGAGTCTCACTTTTATAGAAACCTCCTTACAAAATAGGCCCCAGAGTGCTCTTTAGATAGCTCTCAGCCAACTCTTCCAAGAAGTGCTTGGGCTGGTTAAGATGAATCTTAGAAAACAGTCACTTTCCACCATTGAGAAAAATAAACAGGTTCTCATCAGTTCCATTAAACCATGAAATAATCCATTCACTTAATTAGAGTCTATTAAGCTCCAGCTAAGGTGTAAGAATGCGAAGACAAGAGAGACTTGATGCCTCCAGCCCCCAGAAATCACAGACCGCTGGATAAAGGAGGCAGGGAAGCCACTATGAGAAAGTTCGTCTATTCACAGGTCAGGAAAGCCTA
>NC_046157.1:134683917-134738917 GCF_011064425.1 Rattus rattus
ACAGAACTGGACATTTCCAGATGTTTATTTGGAACAAATGCAAACTATCACACAGTAGCAGTTATCGTAACATCCTGAACCTTTACGAATGTTCTGACGTCTGTGTCAGTCAGGCTGTGAGTGCAGGGAGCCAATCGGAATCCAGTAATTCTCTGATGACGCACAGGTACTGAGCGGTGTTTTAAAGCTGGCTTTTCAACATGATAACTTGCTTTTGTGAAATCCGCCATTCACACCAGTTGACAGAGTGAATGACTTGTGTCTGATGCCTAAAATTGAACTTAAAAGGTTATGCTCAGCTTTAGAAAGTTCATAAAGGGAGAGACCAGGCAGAATGCAAACCTCCACCAGAGTATCCTTTTAGACTGGGTGGGGTATGGTCAGGCCTGGAGTCAACTCGTCTGAAAGGAAAGCATTTTGGTCGGGAGGATGATGTAACAAAGGTGATTTTTAGTAGATAACAGGGATGTTCGTTTTATTAGTTGAAGAGGTCCATTTGGGGATAAGATTAAAGGACAGTTTATGGAGGTGCTAAGACTAAGGAGAAGGTTTGGGAAACAATGCAGTAGAGTAAGTGACCGAGTCCATGCGTCTTTGCAATGTCTGTCTGGAGCGTCTCCCTCCCTCCGCTACAGAGCTTTTGTTTGCGACAGGTCAGTCGCGTCTCCTCCTTTCTCCTCCTTTATCTCCAGTTCCTCTGGACAAAGCTACTGCTGTGTAGCGCGTTTTCAAAACTCTCTGTGCAGTGGCAGTGCAGCCACTCCCCAAAAGGCTCTTCATACTGGCGTTCCTCAGCATTTTAGGGAGACTGCACAGAGAAAATACCCAGCAATGTTTTAAAGTAAAACAACAACGGTAAGAGATTTGACAAGAGAGGTTTGGCAGACCTTAGAGAATAGGTGGGAGTAAGTGGGGGCGCAAACGGAAGTCACTTGTATTCACCCAGACACGAGTGCTGAGCAATGAGAAAAGGCAGAAAACTGAATGTCATTTGCAAAGACTGACAGGCACAGGTGACGGCTTGGGCGAGCCTAAGAGTCCATGAAGCATAAGCACGAAGATGCCTTCAGGGTCCCCAGGGTGGAAAATGGCTACAAGCAAAGGATCAGTATCACTGCCAAGTCAACAGATAAAGGCTGACTGCCTGTCAAGTCCAGAGCTCTGCGCTGGGTGACAGAGAGGCCACAGGGAAGGGTTATAGCCCTTTTCTCTTCTATTACAGTCTGCTCACCAGCAGGGATGCTGAGAGGCACAAGTTCAACTTCGGACAAGTAATATTTGAAATAATGGTGGGATATTCAAATGAATATTTGCCTTTAGTTGCTGGAAATCGGAAACTAGGTCGTCCTTGAGGATGAGAAACACTCTTTTACATCGCTGAAGATCCGATTGTTACCCACTATCACAGGGCGTAAGTGATAATAGATTGCTGTAGTGGCTTCCTAGGTCGTCATAAAAAAAAATACTACATGGGGAGTGACTTAAACAACAGGGATTTATTATCTCATAGTTGTGGAAGGTAAAAGTCTGAAATCAGATGTGTGCAGGCTTGATTTCTCCCTAAGCCTCTCTCCTGGTCTTAGGTGGCTACATTCTCCCTGAGCCTTCACAGATCATCTCCTTCTAGATCCTTCAAGAAAGGCCACTGTAATTTCTGGGCTGGAGCACACCCCAATAGCCCATTTAACTGACTTTTCTCTGATCTGCAAAGATACTGACAACCTGAGTTGAGGCTTCAGCATATGAATTTTAAGAGAGACACAATTCAGCTCATTATAGTTGCCTCAAATACTTCTTGGACAGAAGGGAGTATAGTCAGATTGAAAAATAAAAAAAAAAAGAGAGAGAGAGAGAGAGAGAGAGAGAGAGAGAGAGAGAGAGAGAGAGAGAAGGGGGGATTGGAAACATACATATACATGTACATTATATGTAACAATACTTTTGTTGACATTATAATACAAACATGCTCAATGATGTTTGATGCATTGTTCCTTAACAGTATATAATCCAATACATTGCAGTGAACGTGATAAATTGATACTTTCTTCCCATAATCTCGGCACATCTGTCTGTGCCTCAGATTTTCATTGAACAAATATGTCAGTAGTATGCCACAGAAGATGCAAACAAGGAACTCAATATGTAGAAATTAAATTATTTATCTAAGATTCTCATACTTCATAGCATCATGCACACGCATATATATGTGCAATTTATAGCAAGCTATGCTTTGGGGGAAAGTGTTTAATCTATTATTTTACCAAAAGCAATTTTTGGCTTTCCTATTGTTGTCTACTTTCATTACTCTTTACCACGTTTTTTCCTGGTAGGATTCATCAAGAGGAGTAAAGATTGAGTTAAAGAATTAATTCTCTGCCTTCGTTGCCTTGCAGTCTTATTTATAAGACTCCTCAAACAGTTTGAGAAATGCCAATTGAAAAGTGGGTTATGGAAAAACAAGCAATAAACAGATGAACAGCTTGCTGTTTAGAATTTTGTTCAGTCAAGTGCTTTGAGACAAGGCTCCGTCACAGTATGCTGTGAGTCTCCCTGCTCTTCATGCGTCGTTGACCACCGACCATGAGGGTGAAGAGAGCAGAAGCAGTGAGCAGGGTTTGGAAGGGCGTGAGTGTGATGGAAAGAACTTCTGGAAGTCAGATCCAGAGCGACAAGTCGTTTGGTTGTTCTGGGCAGAGAGACAAGTTGTTTGGTTGCTCTGGGGAATCCAGTATAGAAGGGCTCTTAGGGTTATGGATGGGGAGGGCTGATTGGTCATAACACAGCACCTAACTAGCATATGGGCAGGAAGAGAGAGCAGCGCATGCAGGAAGCTTTTGTGCAGGATCATCTTCAAAATAAGGTCAGGTATGTGTGCTTAGAGACTCTCTAATTGATGTGGAGAAGAGGAAGTCCCGCTGAGAAAGGCAGTCCTCCATTTTACTCCGAAAAACCACCTAAGTGCTGGCATGGAGTTGTGTCAGTCCGGCTCGTCAAAGGTCTCACACTGTTGTTTCTCCGCTGTTCCCTCTCCACTGTTACCCTCTCTCCACACCTTTAGTACCTCACACACGGATTGTACAGGAGCCCGTGGGCTTACACCCTCACAGGCCTCTCTCTTTTTTCTTTGAAACACCTTTGTATCACATCCTAACCAGCCTTCGCTGCTACCAGAATTACTTTTAAAGTATTTTTCCCCATACAAGCCAACCAAAAGATGTGATAATTTTACTTTGAAAAGGCAACCTCACAAAACATCATGAACAGTGTGATTTTGATAGTTTTACAAATTAGAAGTTCTAATCCACAATCGTGTGTGTGTGTATGCATGCGTGTGTGTGTGTGTGTACCTATTACATTAATCACTTATTGTCGTAACAGATGACCATTAACTCAGCTGGTACAGGTAGTATACATCATTATCTTACAGTTCTGAAGATCAGAACAGTGTTGGTAGGCTAAAGTTAGATATTGAAAGAGCTGAATTCCTCTTGGAGGCTCTCTGGGTAAACCCCACTGTCTTGTTTCCAATCTCTAGAAGCAGGTTACTTACCTTTCTTGGCTTTTGACCACATCCTACATCTTCAAAGACAGTAATTCTTGCCTTCCCCTGTGGCTACCTCAGAACCAGGTAAGTAACTCAGAATCATTGCTACAGTATGACTTTGTTCCCAGAATTCTTGTTTTAGAAGCTTAATCCCTAATGCAACAGGGCTGGGAGGGAGAGTCCAATGGGAACACTTAAACGGGAAGTGTTAGTTCATGAGGACTCTTCAGATGTATTTTAATGACAACAGAGAATGTTAGTGCAGGCCAAAGTGGGCTCACTCTCTTGTTTTCTTGGTCCTTCCGCCATTCTCACAGTAAGAAGGACCCTATCAAAGCTAATTACTTCATGCAGGGCTTCCCAGCTTCCAGATTGTGAGCTAATATATTTATCTTCACTATAAGTCACACAGACTCTGTCATTCTGTTATAGTAGCATAGTACATAGTACATGTCCTCAATCCCATCCCAGTACTCCAAGGTACTCCATGGAGAGACCTTTCTCAAAAAAAAAAAAAAATCAGAATGGTGTTGCATCCATCAAAAACACCAACAGCAAAGGAATAAATATTCCCCGTAGAGGGTATCCATTATTTGGTTTGTCTTCCCTTTTATCTGGAGCCCACTGATTTTTTGTTTGTTTTTTGTTTTTGTTTTTAAACTGTTCCTCTCTTCCCAGATAACTACTCAGTCACTACGGAGCATAACACCCCTCCATTCAGCTCACAGGAGACATATGTTATCCACACAAAGGTACTTCAAACAATTCTGTGGACCTTCTCTCCATCTGTCTCCATCTCCAATAGACGCTAGAGATTATGATTCTAGATGTCGTAGAAAACGTGAGCTGAGGCGAGGGCCCCTCTAGCGTTGCTCACATCCTTGGTTCAGTGTTTCTGAGGGGCAGTCACATTTTTGTCTGGTCCAGATTGGATATATGAACTTATAGCTTCTCCTTTCTACCCTAAATGGCTGCTTCTGTTCTTCGCAAAACAAACAAACAAACAAACAAACAAACAAACAAACAGATCAGAGATGGGAATAGGTGTGTTCTGAAGGCTGCAGCAGTTCCCCATTGCCTGTAGCAGTCTCAAGTTAGCTTTTCTGGCTAGCTTCAAAGCCTTAGTCTTTCCCTCTCCAGCCCCGTGTCACTCTCTTTTCTTAGTTCTTGGGTTCTTTCTATGTCTGCTCTTGATTCCTCTCACTTCTTCCCTGAACTGTCTCTTGCTCTTTCCCTGCTCATCTGTCTCCTGTCAATCTTGCCAGCCACCTCCATGAAGTCCCCCAAATCAACCTTCTCCAAATGGTTATATTGTGTAAGGTCCGTGTCATGCATCTCGCTCAGGGGACCATGTTTTATAGTTTGAGGTTACTCTAGGTAGATTATCAGTTTATGATGACAAGGACATAGTAAGTATTTTAAAATTGCACTCAAATCTGGGTGTAGTGGTGCACACCTGTCATCCCAGTACAGAGAAGGTGAAAGCAGGAAGATTAGGAGTTCAAGGTCAACCTAAACTGTATAGTAAGGTTAGAGACAGGCTGGGCTATATGAGACCCTGTCTTAAACAATGCAAACGAAAACTTTACTTATAGAGCTATTGATTGATTATACAACATGTTAAGAAATAGCTCAGGCTACAAACCCAGTAGAAGGAAGCACTGTGGCCTACTGTATTGGAGGACAGTTTGGTGACCTGATGTTGTCACCTCTAGTAGCATGCTTTCCCATCATCTCCACAGACAAAAACTAAAAATGAAGAAAAGAAGCCAGAATTATTAAGTTGCAAGAACACAGAAAGCAAAAGAGAGACAAAGAGTCTTCCCCTTAAGGTGACTGGTCGACCAGAGCTAAGCTTCTCGGCAGGAATTGGGATGTATGTGGAGGCAAGGGTCTCACCACGTAAAGTACTGAAAATTGTTTTCCCTGTGAGGGACTCACACAATTAAATAAATTCTGAGCTTGAATAATGTATTCCTATGGTACTTCTCAAAAACAAACACACAAACAAACACTTTGAAACTAGATTAAGGGTGCCTAATGCTATTAAGAAGGAAGAAAATAATTTTAATGACATTAAAATACTTCATTCAACATACAGATTTTATATATTGTTTCCTCCACTAAAGGAAAGGACTCTTCAAACACATACAGGAATAAGTTAGAAAACTTTTGATTTGTTAATATGCTTTCTTCCAAGGGGGTAGGGACCCATAACTATGCTCAGATATAACCCTTTTCTGTCTTTGATATCATATCTGCCTCTTTTCTAACAAGAGCGGGTGTAAATGTTCACCCTATAGCATATATCAAAAGCTAAACAACAAAAAATGACATAAAAACAAAATAAATGACCCCCAATACTTAGCAATATTCTGTGCCAAGACATTGATGTTCTTTTCTCAGAAGTTGTAATGCAAGTATCATATTTTATGCACTTCAAGGCAATACTGGGGAGACCACCAAATTGTGCTCTGGAAGTAACGGCAAGGGGAAATTTCCCCTCTTCCTTCTTTGCCTCTCTTTCTGCAGTAACTTCTCAATCCCCACTTGGGTTTCAATACGGAAGAGAGAGGCTGGGTTGACAATAGTACTGGATCATGTTGGATCAGGGTTAATATTTCCACTCGCTGTTCTTGTCTTTATACTAACTTATAGAACTTGAACAAATAGTGGGTTTACCATGGCACCAGGAAGAAGAAATCCTTTCAAAGCTTTTTATCTTATGGACTTTACAACCTACAGCGGAAGTTGGAAACTGAATATTATTAGAGCCAAGGAAAAGCACTGTGCAGGAGTGCATTACAGGAAACACACACAAACAATGGATAGTGTCCGTGGGTCCGGGGAAGAGTGAGTGAGGGACGAAATGATTGGTTGTGTGAATGGGGGAGTCCTGAGGGATGGTATAGGATCATACAGTTAAATGTACAGTGGTGAGATGCTGAAAGCCTCATATGTGCTCCAGAGTCACATCCTCAAATATCCTAACGTATGCTTCACCACAGGGGAAACTAAAAACAAAGCAAAACAAAACCCTAAATAAACAACAACCAGATTTAAAAACAAAACCTTTCAGTTGTTGGTGAAAAGAAGTCCTCTCTTCCTGTGATTTCAAACACTTGCATTCATTAGTTCTGGCTATGTATCTTAATCTGCAATGCTCCTGTGTGGAATAATAATAAAAAACCCAGAACACTACTTTTGTTTGGGTTTTTGGAGTTAATTTAATTTTTAACTGAGTCCCTTATTCCTTGGGGCCAGAGAAATCCAACCTTACTCACCATGGGGCATTTCCCCCCCTGTCCCTTATCCCTCTGCTTAGCAAGCTCACAACTTTACACAGCCACAGGTCCCTTCCACCATCAGCCCATGAGGGGTTCCCTGGAAGCACTCACTGCTTGACTCCTCTCAATCTGTGGGTCATGACTGCCTTTTTTTCTTTTATTGGATATCTTCTTTATTTGCATTTCAAATGTTATCCCCTTTCCTGGTTTCCCCTTGAGCAACCCCCATCCAATCTCTCCCACCCATTCCCTCTCACTTCTCCTCCCTGGCATTCTCCTACAATGGGGCATCGAGCCTTCACAGGACCAAGGCCTCTCTTCCCAATGATGCCCAACAAGGCCACCCTCTGCACATCTGTGGCTGGAGCCATAGGTCACCCCATGTGTAGTCTTCAGTTTGTGATTTAGTCCCTGGGAGCTCTGGTGGGGTGGTGTAGGGTCTGGTTGGTTGATATTGTTGTTCTTCCTATGGGGTTTCAAATCCCTTCAGCTCCTTCAGTTATTTCTCTAACTCCTCCATTGGGGACCCAGTTCTCAGTCCAATGGTTGGCTGCAAGAGTCCACCTCTGTATTTGTCAGGCTCTGGCAGAGCCTCTCAAGTGACAGCTATATCAGGCTTCTGTCTGCATCTGCAAGAGTGTCTGGGTTTGGTGACTGAATATGGAGAAGATCCCCAGGTGGGGCAGTCTCTGGATGGCCTTTCCTTCAGTCTCTGCTCTACATTTTGTCTCGATATTTCCTCCTGTGATTATTTTGTTCCCCCTTCTAAGAAGGATTGAAGCAGTCACACTTTGGTCTTTCTTCTTCTTGAGCTTCATGTGGTCTGTAAATTGTATCTTGGGTATCTCATCAATGGACAGATCATGGAAACAGAAACTAAGCAGAGGCACAATGAAACTAACAGAAGTTATGAACCAAATGGATTTAACAGATACCTGTAGAACATTTCATCCTAAAATAAAAGAATATACCTTCTTCTCAGCACCTCATGGTACCTTCTCCAAAATTGACCATATAATTGGTCATAAAATAGACCTGAATAGATACAAGAAGATTGGAAAAATCCCTTGCATCCTATCAGATCACCACTAACTAAGGCTGGTCTTCAACAACAACAACAACAACAGAAAGCCCACATACACATGGAAGTTGAACAATGCTCTACTCAATGACAACTTGGTCAAGGAAGAAATAAAGAAATTAAAGACTTTTTAGAATTTAATACAATGAAAGTACAACATACCCAAACTTACGGGATACCATGAAAACAGTGCTTAGAGGAAAACTCATAGCTCCGAGTGCCTCCAAAAAGAAACAGGAGAGAGCATACACTAGCAGCTTGACAGCACACCTGAAAGCTCTAGAACAAAAAGAAGTAAATACACTCAAGAGGAGTAGACAACAGGAAATAATCAAACTCAGGGCTGAAATCAACCAAGTAGAAACAAAAAGGACTATACAAAGAATCAACAAAACCAGGAGCTGGTTCTTTGAGAAAATCAACAAGATAGATGAACCCTTAGGCAGACTAATCAGAGGTCACAGAGAGTGTATCCAGATTAACAAAATCAGAAATGAAAAGGGAGACATAACAACAGAATCTGAGGAAATTAAAAAAAATTACCAGATGCTACTACAAAAGCCTATGCTCAACAAAACTGGAAAATCTGGATGAAATGAACAATTTTCTAGACAGATACCAGGTACCAAAGTTAAATCAGGATCAGATAAACCATCAAAATAGTCCCATAACTCCTAAAGAAATAGAAGCAGCCATTAAAAGTTTCCCAACCAAAAAAAGCCCAGGACCAGATGGGTTTAGTGGAGAATTCTATCAGACCTTCAAATAAGACTAATACCAATACTATCCAAACTATTCTATGAAATAGAAACTGAAGGAGCACTAGTCCATTTGTTCTATGAAGCCACAACTATGCTTATATCTAAACCACACAAATACCCAACAAAGAGAACTTCAGACCAATTTCCCTTAAGAATATCAACACAAAAATACTCAACAGAATTCTCTCAAACCGAATCCAAGAACACATCAAAACGATCATCCATCATGATCAAGTAGGCTTCATCCCAGGGATGCAGGAATGGTTCAATATATAGAAATCCATCAATGTAATCCACTCAAACAACAAATTGAAAGGAAATCATCTCATTAGATGCTGAGAAAGCATTTGACAAAATTCAGCAAGCCTTCATGATCAAAGTCTTGGAAAGATCAGGAATTCAAGGCCCATAACCTAAACATAGTAAAAGCTATATACAGAAAACCGGTAGCCAACATCAAACTAAATGGAGAGAAACTTGAAGCAATCCTACTAAAATTAGAGAATAGACACGGCTACCCACTCTCTCTCCCCAATATAGTATTCAAAGTCCTAGCCTGAGCAATTAAACAACAAAAGGAGGTCAAAGGGATACAAATTGGAAAGGAAGAAATCAAAATATCACTATTTGCAGATGATATGATAGTATACTTATGTGACCCCCAAAATCCCACCAGGATTTTGACTGCTTTAAGAGAGAGTTGAAAGGGTCCTTCCCAGGGGTTACCTAAGAAAACACAGATATTTACATTATAATTCATTACAGTAGCAAAATTACAGTTATGAAGTAGCTATGGAAATAGTTTTGTGGTTGGGGGTCAGCACAACATAAGGAACTGTACTAAAGGGTCACAACATTAGAACACTGCCGCTTTCCCAGCACGCTAGGGACAGGCGTCTTAGTGAGCTAGAATGCTTAGGTGCCTCTAGGGAGGCAGTATGAGAGGAAAGGAGGTGGGAGAGGGCAGCGCTCTGCAGCCTTTTACATCCCAGGGACCTACCTTCCTCCCTGGGAGCAAACCCAGTTCTCCTTTCCTTCCACCAGGTCCAGCATAGGTTTTGCTGTGAGTTTAGGAGGTTGAAAACACAAACCCAGAAGTATCCTGCAAGAAAGTTCTGCTTTCTTCCTTGTGACTTGCTCCCTCCAGCAAGAAGCACAAAGGGGCTACGGCCTCTGGTTATGGACCAGGAAAACGAAGGCATAAATACCAGCAGTCTTTACAGCATAGCTGAGTTAACAGGAAATATGTTTTGCCTGAAGACTTAATGGCAAAGAGTTGTTCAGCAAATTAGTCAGTATCCAGACTTCCTTACAAATCTCTAAAATGTTAATTTTGAGCACCTACAATCTGGGTCAGTTGACAGAGTTAGAAATTTTCAATAGTTGCCAGTTGTGGCTTATTTCTATGATAGCAACACTGGAAAGGCTAAGGCAGGAGGATTGCTGTTAGTTTGAAGCCAGTCTGAGCTGTGTAGTTGTATAGTGAGGTCCAGGACAGCCTGGGCTACAGTATAAGAGTCTATTTCAGAGAGAGAGAGAGAGAGAGAGAGAGAGAGAGAGAGAGAGAGAGAGAGAGAGAGAGAGAGAGGAGACACAGAGAAAGAGAGAGACAGGGAGAGAGAAAGACAGAGACAGACAGACAGAGAGAGACAGAGGCAGAGACAGACAGACAAATAGAGTTAGACCCAGAGACAGAATGACAGACAGAGACACAAAGAAAGACATACCAAGAGAGACAGAGAGAGACAGACACATGCACACTCACATGCACTCTTGCACATGCACACGTGCACACTCGCGCGCGCGCACACACACACACACACACACACACACACAGGAGGTGGGGATAAAGTCCATTAGTGGCTGTTGGTGGAAAAGCTAAACTCTTTATTCTAAAATTGTGATTCAGCCGTTACAACCAGTTTTATTACAAGAAGAATATACAACAGTTTGTAGTAAATATACTTACATATATTTGTCTAACTAATACTTTCTAATTTTTTTATTCCTAAAATTATTCAGCAAAGAACAAGGCAAATAACTACTAAAAGCGTCACCGGTGACCATTTACTGCTGCTGCAGTAGCCTTTGCTCTGTTTTCCATTTCCTAGACGCTTGCATGTCTACAAAGCAAGATGGAGGGACCTCCCTTTTCTCAGGAGACTTTCTCACTCTCTGTCCCTTTGCTGTGTGGTAGAAGCTGTAACTAGAATAGCATGGTAGTGTAGGGCCGTATGTGTGTGTGTGTGCTGCAAAGCTTCTTGACAGTCACCGTGACGATGAGACGCTGCCGAAGCCCTTCACGCATCTTTAGGCATCCTCATTTGAACAGCCATCCACATAGAGCATTTGCAAAAACCCTTTTACCCAGCAAAGGGCTTTTTTTTTCTTAACAGCTTTTGGCACTTTAACACTTTTATTTGTGTAACAAATGGTTTTCCTTTAGATATTGTTCAAAGAGATGATGCCCTTTACCTAAATATCAGTGTGTGTTTAAGCTGTCGTGGCTCCTTGGTTAGGTCACAGTTCCTTAAAGTTGTTCTCAGAAGACAGGTGCATCTACTGACAATTATCCACGCCTACAGATCATAATGCACGGAATCAGGGACATTGGAACGGCACGAATGGACGGCTAACTGAAAGATTATCACTGTCTGTGTGACATGAGTGTGTTTGGTTCTCCAAACCTCTAAGAAAGAGGAGAAAATTCTTATCCTCCAGTCTTCTCTAAGCAGCATAGCAACGGGAGACAACTGAAGAACAAATCATTAGTAAGAAGTTTTATCACGTAGAAACCTGCGTTCCCAGTATCACACAGAATAAAGAATTATAGATTGTTCCCTCTAAATTTTTGGCTTTGCATAATCTTCTCATTTAAAGCCACATCTACCAGGTAGACATTTTCATTTGTTAGTTTGTTCATTCGTTCATTCGTTCATTCATTCATTCATTCATTCATTCATTCATTCATTCATTCATAAAAGACAGTAAGTGAAGTCTTTCCATGCACTAATATACCCCAAGGAGCAGAATTCAGTGAAGGGGTGGAACATTGAGTTGTATCCCAAAGCTGGCTTGTGAGCCCGACTTTCCAGCTTAGAGGACTTGGGATCTCAGTGCTTCAGACTCTGTACCTGACATAAAGCAGGCCCTTTGAAGGTGACTTCAGTTAAATCGATGGAAAGCTGTTCATGTAAGGAGTCTCCTGAGCGTAACAGCCATGCAGTCACGGACTAGGCATGAACAGCCTCGGCAGGTGGTGGGTAGAAGGGAGAACGAAAGAGAACAAAGCAGGTGCCGTGCAGTATGTGAACTCTATACAGGCAGTGTGGTGAGGATCGTGGGACCGGAGAGGAGCAGGCCGGCTCTTTGGCATTGCAGTAATTGCTCTGGTCCTGAAGGGCCTCTCTCCAGATTTCTTGTTGAATGAGTAAGATTAATACCTTCATGACTAAATGATCACTGGGATTTCTGCTGTTTGTAGTAAAAGAATGAAAGAAAGAAGCAGAGAAACAGAGCGAGAGAGGAAATCAAGCTAAAATCTCCATGGAAAATAAGAGACTGGGAGCAAGGGATGCTGGTGACTGGGATGAAGGAACAAAGAACCCAAACAGAAGAAAACCCACAGAATGGTGATTTTCAGTTACCCCGAATGCCCTGGAGCCAGAAACAGTCATAGTTTAAGGCGTGGAGCATTTTGAAGGCTGAGAAGCTACTCTTCCATTGTCAGTTCTCTCTTAAAATTTCATCCCACTGTTTGAAAGCACTAAAGACGGTGTCTTCCATTACATAAACCAAGAAAGGAAACACTGACTGTTTTTACGAGGTTTCTCTTGGATAACTGCAAAGTTTATACCCTCATTCAAAGGTTGATTAAAACATCTATTAAAATGATGGATCTACATTGTAAAATTGGAGTGAGGGGCTCGTGGGGCGCTAATAACTATGAGCTCTGTGATTCAGCCCACAGCAGGGTCCTCTAGAAGAGAAAATGACTTTAAGTAAAGAATGATGCAACAGGTAGATGTCTAAAAAAATACAGCATCATCTGAACATACCATTTAAAGCAGTACATGCTGACTGGGCATGCCTCTGGGGCTCCTGAGTGTGCACTTTGAATTGTAAGTGAAGTTAAAGAAAGCACTCTGGACACGTGGGTAGGGGTGGGCCATTATAATAAATACCTGTGAATCTCGGAGGAAAGAGAGGTAAAGTTAGGCCTGAGATGTGAGCACATAACCTGTGCTGGGTAAATATGAAGGAGTTAGGAGACAGAAGGGCCGTGAGGATCGTCTGGGTTTTGTCTGGGACTTTAAATGTTCCTGATGTTAAAGTTCTGAGTTCATCCAAAAGAAGCTCTCATACAGCTCCATCAAGAAAGAGCTCACCGGGGGCTGGAGAGAAGGTTTAGTGGTTAAGTGCAATTGTCGATCTTGCAAGGGCCAGGGTTCAATACCCAGTAACTGCATGATGGCTCACAAATGTCTGTATCCCTGGCCCTGGGGGAACTGACACTTTCTTCTGACTTCATTGGGCATCAGGTACACATGGTGTGCAGACATACATATGTGCAGGCAAGACATTCAGACACATAAAACAAAACAGACACATCTAAAGGGAGAAAAGGTTTTGAAAGGAGTTCATCTGCCTGTGACATCTCCAACAAAACTAAAGTACCAAAGTTTTGTTCCTAAAAGGCCCAATGGACTTTGTGGCTGTGCAGAGCAGAGTCTCACGTCTGTAGACCAGGCTGGCCTCCAACTCACAGAGATCCACCTGCCTTTGCCTCCTCAGTGTTTGGATTAAAGGTGTGTGTCACCACCTACCTTTCTGTATGTGTATTTATGAGGGAATGAATGCATGTGGAGCCCAGAGAAAGACAGAATGTGTTTATGAAAAGGGGGAAGAGCCTTTAAGGGACTGGAGTAATAGGAGGGTAGAGTTGAGGTTTTGTCTTTTCCTGTCTATTGTAATGCCAAGTGCAGGCCCCCAAGACCTAGAGTTTGCACATGGTCCCTGGGACCCTGCCCCCAAGTTAATTCTGATTGGTGAATAATGATGCCAACAGCCAATAACTGGGCAGAAGAAACATAGGTTGTGTTGAGGTAAAAAAGAGAGAAGCCACCATGCAAGAAGAAGAATGTGCAGGAGAGAGGAGAGCTGTCATGGGTTAGGGGACAGGAGAACGTGGCCCAGAGGGCTGCCCAGTTGGGTTAGGAGCAGCCCAGATGGGACATAGTAAATAGTAAGTGATACCTTATTCAATAGGGTATCGATAGGGAGTAGAGTCTATCAGCACGGAGGGGAGGCAGCTGCCCAGCTACTGTGCTGCCTAAGGCAGATTAAAATATAAAGGCCATGTGTGCCTTCCATCCGGGAACATAAATGGTCTGAGGCAGGAAGAAACGCCGCTTTGGGATTTCTAATATTTATTACTACGAGGTAGTGATAAGCATGTGGTACAAATGTGGAAGGGAGAATATGGGGATGTCAGAGGGGTCATCAAAACTAAGGGTGTATGAAAAAAGCCAAAAGGAGGTCTGTATTTGGTAATCTAATCAAAATATAAAATAAAAAACTTGAATGGAGGTAATCTGTATAGATAAATAAGACTGTTCTCAGAAGTAATAGGTTATTTAAAAAACAGCGCCAGCAGTAAACTAACAAAAAATTGTGTTTCTGGAATGATTTTTAGATGACAATTGAAACACTGCTTTATGGGATACAACAAAACTTAAGTGAATAACAAGAGAATCCTAAAACATTTTTTTCCTTGCCATTAAAATACATTTATTGGGTGCTGTAGAAAGTGACTATTTTGTGAGTAGTTTGAAATTAAGGTTAAACATGTTCACAGACATTATATTCAAATGCTGTAGCAGGGATGTGTAAAAGTTGCATCAGGAGTGATGCAATGCCATCTCTCAGGCTTGTCGCTTCCGTCTGCTCACCTGGGCCCAGTCCTGGAAGCTTCCAGCCTCTGCACAATCTTATCTAGGCCTAGAATGTTTTCAGCCTCTGAGACTTCCTGCTGAATATGCTCACCCTTTCTAGTTCTTTCTGAACTCTGGCTGACTGGTCAACTCAGCTATTCTGACTCAAACTCCTCTTCAAGCTGACTAGTTCAACCTGGCTTCTTTCAGTTTCTGACTGAATCACATTCCTTAGCCTCTAACTCTGGCTATCATCTGGCTCCTTCTCCTTCTCTGGCTCTTTCTGTCTTCATCTAGCTTGCTCTCTCTTCAACCTGTCTCCACAAAGCTCTCCTGCTAAAACTGCCTCCTTCTCCCTCTCTGTGCCTCTCTTTCCTCTCTGTTCTCTTGAGAGTTGGGCATATTCCATTCTGTCAAGTCTTTTTCAGATTTGTCACTTTGTCTGCCTCTCAATTAGACATCACTTTCCAACATGGGTGCTTCCTTCTACAAACTAACCTCATTGTTTGGGGTGTATACTGAGGATGTGTCTACATTCCAGCCAGAGTAACCATATCGCTGGATTAAAATTCCTCTACTAAGATGGCTGACAATTTAACAACGTGTATTTTTCCTCACATGGCTAGAACTGTTGTCAGAACATGACTTCTGAGTCAGGGGCCTAGATGTTCCAAACTTTCTTACATCTAGATGGGGCTACATGATAATTCTGGCCAGCAGAATATGGGCCCTCCTGGGCCAAGACTTTTAAAAGGCTGATGTGTTTTTAAGTATCTTCAATCTTTCTCTCAACCCTTCCTCTTCTTTGGTCTAGCTGGAGAAACATGGAACTGGGTCCTAGGGAAGCCAGAGTCACACATGCATGGAGACTGGGGCTCCAAGTCACCATTGGAAAGAAAGCTGTCTGGCTACCGGAAATGCCATCGAGAAGCTATAGTTTTAGAATGTGTAATAGCTGTTTGACAATCAACGTTTATTTACTACAGCAACCAGAACTACTCCAGCAGTACAAGTGCCCTCAGGCTGTCATTTAAGGAAATAAGAAGTTTTTTTTCTTTTTTTTTTTTTGTCTGTATGTATGTCTGCAGATCAGGTGTGTGTCTGGTACCCTCAGAGACCAGAAGAGGGTATTGGATCCTCTGAGACTGGAGTTACAGATGGTTGCCAGTCCTGACATGGGTGCTGGAAATTGAACCCAGGTCCTTTGGGAAAGCAGTGAGCCATCTCAACTAGCCCTGATCTACTTTTAAATAAAAGTACTATTTGAACTCAGATTTTAAAAATTTGTGGTAAAAGATGTATAATATTAATTTATCCTGGCCAGGAATGGTAACTCACACCTGTTGGGGGTTGTGGGGAGCAGCTCGACCGGTTCCTGCGCACACGCTCTGCGCTTCTCTCCCGGGCTCTCCCTGACCTGGGCATCCTCTTTCTCGCTAGTTCCGGCTCTGTCCGGCCATAGGAACTAGAGCTAATTTATCTCTGATTAGCATCTCTCCCGGCAGCTCTCTGCTAGCCTAGAACTCTCTGGTTTCAGCTACCGTGTAAAATCAGGGCTCTAGAAGTCCAGCAGGGGCTGGCCTATCACGGCTCCCTGCCACGGACTTTGCTCACACTCCCAACAACCCAGTGAAATCATGACTCAATAAACCGTAACTTATCAATCAGATTTATATGTTAAATTCTCAATCCACAATACATCCACACAATAAGCTCCCAACCAATTGATAAGGATATAAACCACCCACCTAGATAAGATAAATTTGCCTATAGAAATCCATCCCAGCTACCTTGGTAATTGGAGACCACCCGGATCTGGGTCATCCCCCATCTCCATCTTGATTCTCCTACTTCCTTTTCTCCTGCTTCTCCCTCTCCTTCTAAAAACTCTGCTCCCACCTCCCTTCCTTCTCGTCCGGTGACAGGCCTCATTTTATCTTGTCTGCCTTCACCTGCATAATGACATCAACCTACACACACCTGTAATAGCCACAAGTGTAAGGATAGCTTGGTCTATGTAACAGGTTTTAGGCAGGGTCTCAGAACTAAATAACAAAATGGCCCTCTTAACAAATTCAAGTGTCCGATGAAGTATTGACTGTTTGTATATTCTTGTTTTCTAGAACGTTTGCATCTTATATACTTGAAAACTCTATACATTGAGCAACAAACTTTTAAAGTTTTAAGTAGAAATTTAAGCTCTTAAGGAAATAAAATATTTTCCTTCCTCTCGTCCTTCTTCTTTTCTTTCTTTTTGGAGACAGGGATTTACCATGTAGCTCTAGAGTATCCTGGAGCTCACTGCGTACCATGGACTAGCCTTGAACTCTCTTTTCTCCTGCTTCTACCTCCTGATTCGTGGGCTTGCACAATTGTACTAAGCTAAAAATGTTTGTTTGAAGGTTTCATTTCAGTGTCAGCATAGCATAACATTTACTATTTATGGCTCTTCCTACGTGCCAAATAGCGTTCTAAGAATGCACGTTAGAAATATGGTACTGGGAACTGAACCCAGGGTCATAGCTTGACATAGATCTACTTCTGAGCCCTATCCCCAGCTCGCTCTTTACCATTTGAGACAGGCTCCCAGTTACCCATGCTGGCCTTGAATTTACTCTGTTGGCGTTGAATTTGTGGCCCTCCTGGCTTAGTCTCCTGAGGAGTTAGAATTATATGCCTTTGCCACCAGGCTCAACTTAAAACAAGAACAAAATGTTAAAAACTTTTGTGGGGTTGAGGAGAAAAAAAACCTTTATGTTTAGTGTTTGTTTGTTTGTTTATATTTTTAAAGACAGAGCCTTACTCTCTGGAGTTTCCTATGTAGACCAGACTACCCTTGAACTTTCAGTGACCTCTGCTTCTGCTTCTCAAATCCTGGGATTATGGGTGTAAGATATCAAACTTGCTTATACAACTATTTCAAGAGGCAGATTTCCTTATCTACATCAAATCTTTTGCTGTTTATTTCATATTCCGCATTAATAAACCTGAAATAGAAATATTTTTCAAAGTAATAGTTTTACACAGAGAATAATATTTAAAACGATTATAATACTTTTTGTTTTAAACTGGGTCTCATGTCCCTTAGATGGTCTCAAACTTGCTATGTAATAAAGGCTGACTTCGGACTCTGGTCAGTTGTGAGGTGTAGCATGCGTGTAGCGTGTGCGCTTCATGCGTACTCTCGGATGTCAGAAGAGGGAGTCAGATTCATTGGAACGTGAGTTACAGGCAGTTGTGAGCTGCCTGGTGTGGGTGCTGAGAACTGAACCCAGGTCCTCTGGAAGAGCAGCAAATGCTCTTGAGCTGAGCCTCTCTCCAGCTTCCAAAATGAATTTCTTTGTGAGATGGTTTCTTTAATCCGTCCTAGACTCGGGGAGCTTTAAAAGATTTGGTGAATGGGCTGATTATAACTTAAGACCACTTTTAAATGCAGAAACTGTATCAAAGGGTTGTTAATGACCTTCAAGAAGAATACAGGTTTTACCTTCTGCTCTGTTGACTCCAATGTTACCCTCTCCATATAGAGTGGTAAAGGAACGGAGCTCTACAAGAACTGAATGGTTATAAACTACTAGATAGAGCCTACTTCAAATCACACAAGCATGCTCACTGGAACCTCACTGTGACTGCTCCCTGCCTTAGCTGCATTTCCCAAATTAGTAGTGTGGGGTAAAGAACCTTGAGCTCTTGAGTTTAAATTTAGATCAAACTCTCATATCAAATTCCTATCCTCTCTCCTTGATTTTAACCTTCCAGAATAATGCTCGCTTTAATCCCTGCTTGTCTACTTTTATGTCCCTCTTAAACCCTAAGCCCCTTTCAGAGATCTGTCTGGTCTCCTTTCAGGGCCAAAGCCCTAGGCTCCTCCTGCCTTCCTGCCTTCTCCTCTGTTTAGCTCTAACAGCTGGGATCCCGAGAGCTCCACTCCCAGGCTCAGTGGCGCTTTTGTGTTTGGGAACTGGTCTTTGTCATGTCTGGAGATTTAAAGGAGCTTTGAGGCAGTTTTCTGGACGAGCCAGCCTGCCTGTGGATGCTTTTTTCACATTGCCTTGTGATCCAGAGACCACCATGCCCCTCTCACTGTCCCCTTGCCATGTGCCATGTGCAGTGAGAAGCTCTGGACACATAGTGCACAAGCCACACTTCTGAATGCTCTATATGAATGCTCTACACACATATGAATGCTCTATATGAATGCTCTATATGAATGCTCTATATGAATGCCCTTCAGTTTAGAAGGGGAGTTGGAAGTTACCCAGCCACATAGGGTGGGGACGATCTAGGTGAAATACCAACTCTGGGATGGAGGTGACGGCTGAGAATGCTTCCCCAAAGAATAGTTTTCTGTATAAAGATGCGAATAGGAATTTCCTGGGGGAGGGGGAGGGAGAGAGAGAGAGCCTAGAATATTCCAGAATCTCCAGGTAGCTATGTGATAAGAGTTGATAGAGAAATCCACAAGAAGAATGATACCAGGAGAGACAAAAGTCAAGTCTATAAGGTGAGGTAAAGAAGGGGTTGGGGAGGAGCTTCCTTGGGTGGGAGGAGGGATGATATCACACTGGGAGAAAGGGAAGAATCAGGTAGATAAGAGGGGTAGATAGGAATGCAAGGCATCAGAACTCCCCAAAGCTAGGGGAATTCCTTTCTGATGGTCATGGCTGTCTTAGGAAGTCAGAGTTTAAGTCTTTGGCTCAGACAGAAGAGGTCAAGGATGGAATAGGAGGTTGGGTAGGGGAAAGAAGTAAGGGAAAATGTAGATGAATTTGAAGTTCAAGGGTTGAAGGAACCCTTGGACATCACTGATACCCCAGTATTTTTTTTTTTTTTTGTCTATACATAGTTCTTCCCTCACAGTAGCTGAACATAGTTGAAAGTTTATTTTATATACATTTAACATGGCTGTAGGAGTAAGGCAGTGGCGATCTATACGTGCAATATGAACAACTATGTCTTTTTTTCATTCAGCACTCTAGTAGTTTGAAAATGAGACATCAGGTTGCAATTATGTTAGATGGATGAAACAAATAGCAACTGAGCAAGAGATGGGAGCGAACGATGTGGTGAACTACAGATAAAATGCACATCTCATGATGTCATTGTTTTTAACAGCTGAGAAATACACCACCGTGGAAATGAACCACATTTTCTTTATCCATTCTTTGGTTGAGGGACATCTAGGTTGTTTCCATTTTCTGGCTTTTGTGAATAAAGCTGCTATGAACATAGTTGAAGAGGGGGAGGAAGGAGCCAGATGAGGTTGAGGACACCAATGAGAACCCAGCCCACGGAATCAGCTAAGCATGGCTCATAAGGGCCCACAGAGACTGGTGGCAATCACAGAGCCTGTGTGGGTCTGATCTTGGTTCTCTGCATATATGTTATGGTTGTATAGCTTGGTCTTCTTGTGAGACTCCTAACAGTGGGAGTGAGGGGTCTCTCTGACTTTTTTGCCTGCTCTTGGGACCCTTTTCCTCCCCCTGGGTTGCCTCGTCCAACCTTGATGTGAGGTTCTGTGCCTAGTCCTATTGTAATTTGTTATGTCTTGTTGTGTTGATGTCCCTGGGAGGCCTGCTCTTTCCTGAAGGAAAATGGAGGAGTGGATCTGGGGAAGAGGGGAAGTAGGTGGGTGAGCACTGGGACGAATGGAGGAAGGGGAACTGTGGTTGGGATACAATGTTTGAGAGAAGGATAAAAATAAAAAGAACCATAGAAGAAGTGTGCATGTAAGAGTGCTTCGTAGGTGAGACAGGAAGGGAACATGTGACCAAGTAACAATGCCATCTTCTAATAGTGTCTCTGTGGTACTGCACTGTCTAGCTAGCTTTTTGTGGCAGCCCTAGGGTATAAATACACTACCTTCCTTTAAGGAAGGGGATGAAGATGGTCTAGCTTCATTATCTGCAGAAGGGACTCCAGCACCAGCACTACGGACCCACTTGTCTAGAAACTGTCGCACTTCTGAACGCCCTAGACGCCGCGGGTGGGGATGCAGTGAAGGCGGAAACTCCTGCGTTTGGCTCTGGCGTCAGGCTCAGCCCTTTGATAATTGAACTGTGTGCAAAGCGCAGTATAATTTATATTAAAATGTAGTCATGTTGGATAGGAACATGAGTTTTACAGGCATCTCTCCTTGTTTCTTTTTTGCCCATATCCTCAGCTCTCTCTGAGGCAAGAGTTTCTGTTTTACTCACTTATGCTCCTAGGACCCAACCCATGGTCCTCAGTTCCAGCCCCCAGTACAGACGTCACTTCCTAACCTTGCTCTCGGCGCGCTATCTCTTTTCCCTGGCGCTTGACACCTCTGTCCCAGAATCTTTTAGACCTTTATGACTTTCCTGCCTGGGTTTGTTGCCCAGTGTACCCCGGAACTACCTCAGAGCTCTCCTTCACAGAAGCATATGTGGTGCGCCATTATAGCCTAGATTCTCTGGCCCTTTGAGGTTAATCCATCAAATTGCCCACATGCCTGTTAACATTTTCAAAATAATGCTCCTTTTCTAAAACTTTGTTTTCCTTTCTTGTGATGTTACTGTGACGCTTTTTTTTTTTATTATTTGTTTGCTTGTTTTTGAGGCAAGGTTTCAACTGTGTAGTTTTGGCTGCCCTGAAACTTACTCTGCAGACCAGGCTGGCCTCAAACTCACAGAGATCTGCCTGCCTCTGCCTCCCGAGTGTTGGGGTTAAAGGCATGCACCATCACTTAGCTATCTATATTCTGCCACTCTTATTTATCTCTTTGATGTTTAGTTTCAAGGTCTTGCTTTGAGACAAGGTCTCGTTATGTAGCGCAGGCTGGCTTTGAATTTGGTTGTCGTGACTGCTTACCTCCCAAGTGCTGGGTTTATATATGTGTATCATCAAGTCCAGTTTAATAGGAGCTTTTTTTTTTTTTTTTTTAAAAACTGTAGTTCATATATCATGGATATATGAAGAAACGTTAAAGTAATTCTACAAAAGAAAGGTTGATTTCTTTGGGCAAATAGTTGGATGAAATTAAACAAGATTCTTTATCATAAGAGATTTCAGAACCTTTATCAAACTAATATGCATTATAAATTCTTTTTAAAAGTCTTTAATGAGCCCGATGATGACCACCTGCCCTTCATTCCTGACTCACCATTGTCCCCAGGTGTACGGTCCCTGCCCTCTCTTCTCAGCTGCAGCTGAAGGCTTTAACTTTGCACACTTTGGGGTCGCAATCGTGTCATTATATATTAAATAATCTGAATAAATCAAGCAGTTATCAATGCAAAAAAAGTCTTTAATGAATAATGTTTCTCAAATTCACCACTAGAACCTATTCTTATGATGTAGCTATTAACATCTCTGGGGATTTTCTGAATAGCACAATTGGCAAAATACTATTTTAGGGGAACAAGAAAAGACACTATTTAATTACAAATCATATGTTTGTTGAATTACAGTTAGCTTTTCCAACTGAGATTAATGGAAAGCATGCAGTCTCACACATAGTGTTACATGCTGGAAACAGCACAACCAGGCCTTAACTCGCAGACTGAAGTATGTTTGCACCCTTTGACCTCACACTGGATAATTTCCCTGAGCAATGGCTAATCTTAGAAACCACATTTCAGAACTTACTGGTTTCATACAAAATTCACCATTCCTAACAATTTAGGTTTAGAATTAGAATGTTTTTGAATATCATGCACAACCCTTGAGCTTCCTTTTCCTGTCTTTAAAATGGGTGTGGCAATTGCTTATTGGTGGAGGGGGGATGTGGAGAAACAGGGGGTGGAAGGATGGGGAGGAGGGCATTGTTAATGAAAATGGAACTTTCTTTTTTCCAGGAAGGAATAATTTGTTGAGCTTGAGCGGAAGAAAACTATGGCTCCAGCTTTAAGTAGATACTCAAAGCATTAGGGTGAGAGGTTTCAGTTTAATTAAAAATATATTTAAGATAATAATCTTTCTTAGACAAGAAGCAATAATGTAAATCCAAGGACAAATAACAGAACAGTCTCATTATTTTTGGAAGTTAAAAGTTAGGAAGCTAAAGGACAATAATGAACTTCCCTTCTTCCTCAAAATATTGCTATAATTAGATTTTTAATCTAAAATCTGAGGTAGTGATAACAATTCCTTTGACTAGAATTTGCATTTAATCGTGTGAAAGTTTATTAAACAAAGTAGAAATTTTCAGTGCTTATTTCGAGAAAAGCATGCTTGTCAAGTTGGATCCTAAAGTTTTACCTGGAGCCAATTTAACTGCCTATCTAAATTCTAATTTGAAAGTTGTGGTTTGGTTGGGATGTCTTGGGCATCTGGATTTTTAGTTCCCAGTCAGGATGCTGCTTGTGTAGATCTAAAAGACATGGTCTTGGTGGTAGAAGTATGTTTCCGGGGTGGGCTCTGAAGTTTCAAAAGCTATCGGACATTTCCAGTGTGTTCTCTGTTTCTACTTGCTGTTTGAGTTGTGAGCTCTTCGCTTCCAGCCCCAGTCACTGTGTCTGCCACCTTCTGTCCCTGACATTGTGCAGCCTAACCCTTTGGAATCGTAAACTTTTTCTTCTATGTGTTGCTTTGGGCAAATCATTTATCTCAGCAATAGAGAAAGAGTGAATATGGAAGTCAAGTGGGATATGGAGCAAAAGGAAAAACCAAGTAAGGAATGGAAACCTCTGAATTATTAACTCTGCTTTTCCCCTGGAAAGGGAATTCCCACATTGCTCTGGGAAGGTTTACCAAAAGCAGCATTGTACATTTCTTAAACACTATGGGGTCTATTAGGGATTCTATCCTATAGGGTTTTACCATCATTAGTCAATAAATTTCAATACAATAGAGTCTGTGAAATACAATGTGAAAAGATTAGGAAGGTTTTATGCTGTCTTGCCTTCTAAGATAAATTGCTTGCCATAAGGAAAAAAAATCTCTCTCTCCTATTCCTGACATTACAAATTAAACCATCTGGGCTTTGGTTTAAGTCTAGGAACTTCATTAACATGGTGAGACATAAAAGAATTGCCCAAGGTAAAAAGTCCTATTACCACTGATTCATTGCAATTAACTAATTTGATGGACTGCTACTCCCCTGCCCCATGGTAGAGAAAGAAGTGAAGCCTGCAAATGAAGAGGGCCTTGGGGATCATCTTTTTAACAGCAGAAACATCTAGGGATCTTTTTTGCTAGTTCAGCATGATGGAGACTGAATATTATTTATAACACCATCATTTCTTATTGTAC
Source organism: Rattus rattus (assembly GCF_011064425.1). Lineage (NCBI taxonomy): Eukaryota > Metazoa > Chordata > Mammalia > Rodentia > Muridae > Rattus > Rattus rattus. The sequence goes on from NC_046157.1 coordinate 134,707,737, forward strand.
TGAGGGAAAGGGAAACATTTTAGGTTTGTTTTTGTCTGACATATCTAGAGTCAACAGCCTCTTGTGTATATGTTCCTAACTGTAGTATAGAACACTGTCAATATTTAGTTACTTTCCTCCATGTGTAAATAAAAGAACTCTTAATCCTCTGTTTGAAAAACATTTTTTTCCCTTCCTATTCTGCTTGGAAAGGCTAATTTTCAAAGTCTGTTTCTTCTGGTGTCCTTTGAGACTTTTTTTTTTCTCTAAGTATTTGCATTTGAAATGATATTTGGGGGATTGAAAAATATTTCCTTTATTTACTTTCCAAATAATGGAACTGACTCAGAAAAAGAGTGCTGGCATTAGCTGGAAACTCCATTAAGTCACAAAAATCAGACATGATTTGTACAGTCTTGAAGTTTAGAGTTGCTTCTGGAAACGCATACTGTCTCCCCTCCAACTCAGTTAAACGGACCTTTGTTAACGTTGCTGCTGGTGGAATAACCCCAGTGTATGAAGGCAGAGAAAGGAAAGGAGACCAGTGACGGCCAGCTGGGCTGCATTTGATATTTGCTCTTTTGTGGTACAATATTTTCTCCCAGGATTGGTAGGCGAACGCAAGAGCCTTTGATAAACTACAACACTGGTCCATTGTCTGCTAGCAGCACTTCAAAGGTAAGCAATTCTTGTATTTTGGGAAACTCTTGGAGACTTTAGAACAGCAGGTTGGTGGTTCTGTGGAAAGAGCTGGCCAGAGTACGAAGAGCATGGAGAGACAGCAGTTTCCACTCTACTGGCACCTGACTGTGTGACTTGACCAAACCAGCCCGTTCCCATCCGCTGGTAGAAGGAAGGACTGTCTCACTGCAAAGGAAGAGCAGGCAGAGTGAACTGCTTTACAGAGGGTTGCCCCTGACATTTCTGGTTGTTGAGTAAGGAGAAAACTTCAAGGGCAAATTTAAAATCGCTTTCTTGTTCTTGTTCTATGACTGTATCTTGAGCTGTCTTAGGTGAATGAATGGTAGTTCCTGACTAGGGAGCAAAGTTCAAGCTGCCACTCGGGAACCCCACCCATCCTGGCTTGCACTTAGCTTTTCAATTCTTGAAAGCATATCTGCAAACACATTCACAACAGATTCTCTGACTTGTTTTCAAGTGTAAAATAATCCCAGAAGCCCAATTTCTCCTGCTCTACTGAGTCTGAAGTCCTGTTTCACTCTCTTCTTTCTTTTCAGAGTGAGGCACATTTTCCTTAAAATGTAGCCTGAGATCCATTCTGATTCACCGAGCACTCCGGTGAAGGAGAGCCTGTTTATCTCCTTCTCTTACTCCCAAACAGCCACACAACCACCACACGTTCTTGATAAGACATGAACTAGACACCCTTTCCAGGCCTCCTGTTACCACCAAGCCTCTTGTCCATGGCCTTCACCAACATGTTCCTTGGCAGAAACCGAGCACATTGAAATGGAGTCGCTCTCCTGACCAGTGCAGAAGTAGGGTTAATTGCATAAGTTGAGGGAATTGGAGACTCAAGTTGCTCCTGGTGTCTTTAGGTTAGAAAAATTTGCAAGAGAAAAAGGTAAATAATCCAAGTGTATGGAAATTATATTCAAAGACTCTTCTAGAAATTTTCACTACACAGGAACTCAGAATTTTATTTTTTCTCTTTTTTAAAAAGTAAGCCCACATTCTGTGTACTATTTTTCTTTCAGAGCATATAAATGTACACCACTTCCATTCTCTTCCGTAAACAACCTTATTCTGTCCATCCACTTCTGTTTTCTGTTTTGTGGTTAAATGTTTTATTCTTTATTATGCCGAAATCATTGAGTTTGTCTCCAGCTAATGAGCATTTTAACTTTACTTTTTTGAGGTAGATAAGTTGGAAGGTGAAGGCATACGCCAAAAAATGCAACTTTTTTTTTTAAAGCAAGTCTGCTTTATAAGAATGACTTTGGTAGGAAGTGTGTCTTCTGTATTACTTGATAACTAGAGGGTATCCTCTGAAGGTGACTCTTGCCAATGCTGTAAAATCTACATCGTATCTGATGCAATTTCATACATTTCCTATGTTTCTGGTTCAACTGGTGAGAACTCTCATGTTTCAATATGGAGGAAAGAAGTGAGCTGAGTCAGGCTCAGGATGATGGGAGTCGCCAAATTGCTTTTCACTCACTAACATCATTCCAAGCACAGTTATCATGGCTAACATTTTACAGGTCTGTTTCAAGCTGGCAAGAATAAATGTAGACCAGAGACCTGAGGAACCATAAGATGCAAATGTAAACCGAACACAAGCAATGGGATGACAGGATGACTCAGTGGTTAAAGGTTCTTCTGCCAATCCCTGGAACCCACATGGTAGACAGAACTGACTCCCATAAGTTGTCCTCTGACCTCCACATGTATGGGCCAATGCACATATGTGCACATCCACGCATGAGTATGCATATATAATAAATGGAGGTGCTTCATTTATGAAGATTAGAAAAATGAACCATTATGATGATCACTGTCACGATGCTCTGACTGAACTGAAGCAGTAAAAATTATATCCTGAAAGTGGCTGAGTAGAAGGCCTCACAGGATGTTCCTCAAGATGAGCAGAACTCCAATTTTATGCAGCCTGAATCTCTAGTCTTAAGGGCCTCATCTGTAATTCCAGGACGATGTGATTTGCTGTGCAGCAAGTGAGAGCAATTACCACATGTCTCCTGTGGGCTGGAGCTAATGTTCACTCTCACCTTGCTCCTCAGGAAGAGGTGCAGCGGACATCAATCGTCATCGCTGTGCAGGCTGTCTGCAGCCTTAATTAGGAAATAACATACAGCAGCAGTGCAGAGAGGCAGACTGTGTGATGTCATGCATTTCAGATTATGGTGAGAAGCCATCCCCAATAAATTGTGCAATGGCTTGTGTGGCATGAACCCAAAGTGCCCTGAGATCTTAGGGAGCCAATAAACATTTCTCTGGTAAAATTTTCCAAGTCATTTTGAATATACCTTGCTTGTCTGCAAACTTATGTTTTTGTACTTACGTTTTTGGATGCACACAGGGTTCTTCCTGATGATCCCTCAGTTTTCTGGGAGCTTTCCAGCCTGGCTTACCTTGTCATGCTTACCTCATGCTGTTTCCTTGGTGTCTGATGTAATTTTCTGTTGACAGTTCCAGTACAGCGGGAGGTTACGTTAGACAGGAAAACACCACCACTTATGTCTGATCATTGATTTACGGCTTTGTTGTTGCATTTGCTTATCACTATTTATCTTGTGGATTATTGTGCAATAGAAAGTGGTGGAAGCTTGTCCCTTTTCCGGAGAGCACAGTGGTTCCCGCACACCCACTCTGCTTGGCAGACCCACCAAAGCGTTTTCTTGTGTTAGCCTCAAAACATACCTGCAAGGCACTATTGTCTCCACTCTAGAATGAAGAACCTGAAATGTGGATTGTATAACTGCATAATGCTACACAGCTCAAAAATGATAGAACCAACATAGAAATCAAAGTTTCCTATTTCTCATGAAGTCTGTCTGTCTGTCTGTCTGTCTTTTTCCCACAGGAGTGTGCATGTGTGTGTGTGCAAGGCAGAGGTTGATGTCAACTGTCTTCTATCTTCTGTATTTTTTTTTATATAATCCTCTTCCATTAATTGATGACTGGATCTCATCAATTTGGTTGGGCTGGTTGGCCAGTGAGCTCCGGGGATCCCCTGTGTCTTTGCTCCTACACCTATCATAGGGTTACAGGTGTGACCATTGTGCCCAGATCTTACATGTATGCTAGGGATCTGAACTCAGGCACTTTTAAGTCAGAGCCATGTCTCAGCCTAAGCCTATCCCTTTAAACAACAACAGAGCTCTCTATCTCACAATGCACTTTGCCCTGTGGTCATTTTTCACATTCTTAACAGCTCTACGAGGTGTACATTGTTATAAGGAAGCTGTGAAATACTTATAGTCATGGGCTAGACTTGAAGATTTATGAGACTTAGTTTATCAGGGTTTCCATGACACTATTCATGCCTGAGAACTAACCAATTCCTCTTTTTTTTAAAAAAAAAATGCAGATTATTTATTTATTTATTGCTCATTTAACTACAACTCTTTTATGTCTACATCTTATGTATTTTGATAAACAATACATGATAATCATAGCTGTAACATAGTTGCTCTCTGTAGATAAAACCAAAGTTAATGAGACCAAGCAATGGATGGCGGTGTATTAGAAAACTTAGGTGAGAGACACATGACCCTGTGACTGTGAACAGAAGTAGCAGAAGTCAAACATTATGGAGGCATCTTCCCAGTGTGGCACTGAAGATGATATTAGTAGATGATTTTGAGTTGTGTTTAATAAAGAACTGTTGGCTCAGGAAGAGATTCATTTGAAAATTGAGAGCAAAATCAGAGAGGAATTCCAGGTGCAAGGGCAGCAGGTTATCATAATGAATGAAATCTAGTTATGTTTTCCAATCCTCTCCTCCCGATTACTCCCTCTCCTAATCACAGACACCTAATAAAAGCATTGACCCCGAGACATGAACAACTGCTAGCTTACAGCCTCAGGGACCATGACCACAAGTGTATACATACATGACCTTAAGCAGTAGACCGTCCCTGTGAGGTTCATGTGAGTAGGGGAGCGGTTTCTGTTGCTCCTTAGACACATTGGGTAGCTATTTCCCTAAACTCACCCACAGTCCCTTAGAAACGCTCCATCCTATATACCTTCCAGCCACGGGTATTGGAATGGGCACTGTATGAAGTGTCGGGGACCTCCTAGTGAGAACATACAGAAAATATTGTCTTCCGGGATACAAACTCCAGTCAGATGGTACTGTAATACATGGAGTTCAGGTTGTTAATACCAACAACCATCACTTTGTCAAAAGGCTCTGTCCTCCGCAAAACAAAACAGCAGTGTAGAAAGTTTGCAGGCTTGCAGATCAGAATTTCTGCAATGGACATTGTGTTGCAATCTCCCGTTATCCCCCTTTCCCACTTATCCACCTTCCTTTCTGTCCCTTTCCTCATTGCCACCTAAATTAGCCATGAGAACGGAGATGGATTTAGAGAGAAATTAGACTCCGAAGGAATCTTTCATTTGGCTTCTGCTCACACAGCACGGACCTTGTCCGTTTGCTAGCTGGGTGCCTCTGAGGTTTATTTTCTCTGTCAGTCAAGTGAGAACAGTACTTGTAAGTGCACATACACATACTAGGTGCTCAGTGATCAGAAGTATTATAATCATTACTGTTTAGACGTAGGTCCTTCATACATAATTCATTTATAATAAGTATGTGTTTCCTTAAGGGATTTTTTGGTGGCCAGATATGGTATTTATACTAATTCCGTATGTTAGCATTTTGTCTAAGCTCTGCCCCACCGTTACCTGGCAACAGCCAGGTGAGCCTGACTCACGATGAAAGGGGCTGCTTGCCCCCTCTCTTTCTCTCTTGCTCTTCCCTTCCTGCTCCCATTCTCTCCTTTCCCTTTCCCCCTCTCCCTCCATGTGCTCATGGCTGGCCTCTATGTCTCTACTTCTCTACTCTCTCTGCCTTTCTCTGCCTCTACTTGGTTCTCGTCTCCCATCCCCATGCCCTGAATAAACTCTACTCTACTATACTGTCTTGTGGCTGGTCCCTCAGAGGGAAGGGATGCCTCAGCATGGGCCCAAGAAGGCACCCCCCTGCCCTCACATTTCACTACAGCCTCCACCAAACATATGCCCTTCTGTCTCTATCTTTTTGTAAACACATCACTGTATATTCCTATAGCAGTGTTTTGCTTGAAGGACTTTTCTTTGCCATCTTCACAGCTCGGGCTATTTAGGTTGCTGTAGGGAGGTTCCTCACATACCATTTATCAATTCTTTGTGTTTACGCGGTCAAGTCAACAGGTATTATCAGTCCACATGGAACACCTGCCAAGTACTCGTGACACAAGGACTCTGCTTTTCTACCACCGGCTTTGCTCATTCCCCCTCCAGTTTGACAGAGTGATGTGGCCAACTGGTATGATTCAGCTGTGCTGTCTTGAGTGCATAGTGGCGTCCACAGGTTCTGCTGTCCTACTGCCCTGCATTCCAGTGGAGCTAAGATTCCAGTTAGTGTCGGTGTACCAGGCACGCAAGTGTTAGGAAACACAAGCGTCTTTACTGGAAGTCAAATCCATTAAACCTTTAATTGTAGTTTTGAAAAACAGACAGCAACCTATTAGTACTAAAATAAAACCAACCAATCCCAAGAAATAGTAGAAGATTATTGACCATTGCCCATCAGTTACAGAGCTGTAGGGGCTGTGTGAAGATTTTGCTCCATCCAGCTTAACCTCAGCCTCCCGTTTTGGCTCTTTTAGAAGTTAATCTTCAGTAGAAGAATGATTTTTATTACTTTAATTTTTTCTCCAGTGCTGGAGACCCAACACGGTGCCTTGAGTATGTTAGGTGGCTCTGTATCACCAAACGAAGAAGGTTTATTGTGTACTGCATCATCCATTAACTGAGGAGTTAAGAAGCCAAAAGCTATCTGGATTCTGTCTGAAGCCTTTGAATATTTTCTTTAAAAGCTGGTACATACACTCTGTCAAATCTTTCAATTATACAATGAACAATCTATGGAGACTTAAAGACATTATTACTGTAGTAATAACAATATATCTGAAACGTGCTAAGACGGTAGGTCTTAAATATTCTGTCCTGGGTGGCTTTAACTGTTGACTTGACTCAGCCTAGAGTCATCTGAGAGGAGAGCCTCAATTATGGGACTGCCTAGATCAGATTGGCCTGTAGGTATGTCTGTGGGGGATTGTCTTGACTGTTAATTGGTGTAGGAGGACCAACCCCCCCCCCACAGGTCCTGAACTGTGCATGAAAGCTAGCTGCACATAAGGCAGCCAGTGAGCTAGCTAGTGAAGCAGCACTCTCCGGCATTCCTAATGTACTTCTACGGCTGTGAAGTGAGTCCCTTGGTTGGAGGTAATGCTGTGTGGGAGAACAAGTAGGCTTGCCTTCAAGCTTGTGCCTTAACTCTGGTCAATATTATCTATGTTTGTAAGCTAAAACAAACCTCTTCCTTCCCTAAATAGCTTTTGGTCAGAGTATTTTATCATAGCAATGGAAATTAAACTAGACCAAAATTTCAAGATATACACCTTTAAAAAAAAGGTAAATATGTAAGTGACAGATTTCTTAGCTTGAGTCTGGTAATCATATCTCAGTGTATATATGAATAAAAATACATTATTTATTTTAAATATATATGATGTTTATTTCTCAACTATACCCAGCCCCCCACCTCTAAATGATTTTTTTGTTTGTCTTTGTGGTTTTCTAGAAACATATTAAGTACAACTACAAAGTAGGTATATCTAAACACAACCACTGTAAGTAATCTTTCTTTCCTAATAAGATTTTATATATAGTACTGTTATTGTTCGAGGTATTTATAGAATAGCCTTCGGGGCTCCTGGCATGCTCTTTGAAATATCCTCAGTTAGGGAAAGTTAGGCTTTTAAGATAGGAGTGGTTTTTATAAGTCATCTATGACCATTTAGAGACAAGCCTGGGTAGTCAAACTGAATAATTCCACTTGAGGCTAAAGCAAACCAAAATCTGATAAACAAAAATCGCCTTTAAAAACAAATCAAAAGAGAAGTTTGAAAAATAACTTCAGCCCCTGCCAACATCGTTAGAACTGCATTCTATTCCAAGGTGTCTGCTTGAAAAATTTAGCTTATGATTCATTTGTGAAAATTCAGCATTCTAACTTGTTAATGACACTTCACACTAACGTGACTTGACTCCAGTGGAAATTCCAAGAACCTAGGGACTGCACTCTCCACACAATTAAGGTGTAGTTTTATCCCAGCGTTTAATACGATGCCAGGCATTCTCTGGCAACTGAGTGAGTTACAGACGATGATGATGCCTTTGATGTCATTGGAGATGATAATGGAGGAAGACTTGGACAGGCAGTATTGGCTCTGGGCTGGCTGCTGGAATGCTGGCACTGATTTAGGGAGAAACAAAGCCTCGACGTACAGCTTTTTTTGTTCTTTTTATGGCAATTTAAAAGCACATGCCCCATGCTTGATCCTGACATAGCTTATGGAAAGAAAGTCTTCTGAAGCCACTATATGTGGAAGAGCGTCAAATGATGACAGAGAAGATCAGCACGGAGCAAACAGGGAGTGGAAAGAACATCATGGACGCCCAGACTAATCCTAGCAAGGACCATTAGCCCAGAGGGAAGGCTTAGATGTGAATGACCGAAAGTACAGCCAAGTCACCAAGACTTTCCATTTCCATTCATAGTGTTGGAAACGTCTGTGCTTTGATGCTATACTAATACCTCTACATGTAAAAACTTGGCAAAGGAAATCTACATGTTAATAGAAGGAATCAAGGGAGGCAGAAATAACAAAAACAAAATGCAAAGTAGGAAGAAATGGTAATGATTTAATGAATCCGGATAAAGAGAATATCTGGTCTGAAGGAGAGTCATGGGGATTGTGCTTTGATCTGAAACTTGAGGGTGAGATCAGCGAACTGGCGTATCACACGGAGTAAGGAGAAGCAAGGATCCATCAGGGGACAGCGTGAGGGAGTTGCGCAGTTGTCTGGCTTCCTGGAGCGTGACAGAGGAGGTGAACAAGGGAGGAGCAGCTTCTGAGGCAGGTTACAGTAAGTGAGAAGCAATGAGCAGAGCCGTGTCTGCACCTCAGCTTTGCTTCAGACAACGCAACCTGGGGGCTGCATCAGTGAGTGTTAAACTGTGTGCCGACATCCGCCCTCAAACCAGCTCGAGCTGCTGTCCATTAAATAGGAATCAGACTTGTTTGTAAATGTACTGTTAATTCTGTCAGAATTAACTACTGGCTATAGCATTCTGACTGACTTAGTGAATTAGGCTTCTCCTAGAGGACTGATGCTGGTATGTGTGTTAGCTTTATACCGTCCACTAGCCAGACATTCATAAAAATTGTTGAATTGCGTGAGCTGCCCTTGAGAGTGCTTCCTTTGCCTGTTTATAGTCCCTAGGACAAGAGGCCCATGAAGTGATTTGTTCAAGCTTTCTGAAGGCTGTCTCTGGCATCGTGGGTGCAAGCATGCAGGTTGGTGCAAGCTTTATTCCAGCACTCCAGGCTATGAGAAGCTCCACACCAGCTTTCTTCCCATTGGTGGATTAAATTCACGCGTCTGCTCAGGAATTCAGAAAGCCTGACCACACTACCTTTAATAGGGTGCTGATGGTGTAAGCAAACAAAAGTAAACTAGCAAACCCTAAACCTAAGAATTGTTTGTTGTCTGTGTTTAATTAGCTCCAGGCAGCGGCAAACCCAGGGCTGGCAGAGGTGGTGAGCAAGGACAGAAGCATGGGCACCGTCACAGCGCTGAGTCACTCACAAAGCTGTGTGCTCTCGCTGAGTTTAGAGTTGCAGTGTTTTGAATGTAGCTGTTAGCAATCCAGAGCTCTCCTAACCAAGTGTGGGAGTAATAACAGGACAAACAAATTACAGGGAACTGGAGATGGGATTCCACCACGAGGGAACAAACCGAGGGAATCGCTCTAACGTGGGACACGGACTTGGTTCCCCACACATTGCTTTGTCTCTTCCAAATATAGATTTTTGTTCTCATGTGGTCATTGATGACTGAGAATGTTGGCCACACACATAATGAATCCCACACAGCAGGGCCTCTGCACGTTATGGGATCACTTAAAATGTTTCTTTGGTAGTTTTCCTTTGAGTAGTAAGATTAAGGACAGTTCTAGCTCAGTGTCATTGACTGTGGATGACAGTGCAGTGAGAAATACAAGTGCAATGTATCTGAGAATGCTCATTGTGTTTTGAAGCAGGGCATTGCTATGTAGAGGACTTTAAACTCACCGTCCACCTACCTCAGCACTCAACTGGATTACGGGCAAATCAATCACACATGGCTAATAGTCTTTGCTCTATGCCCACTGCTATGCTGGGACTGCCGGGTGGACTACATTGATTAAAGCAGACTTTTTTCCACAAGGGGCTTATTTCTATTGAGGAACAAAGGCTGCATGTACAATAGACTAGCTTACAAGAAGGCACCACATGTGAATGCATGCACACTAGAGAGGAGGGTGCCTTGAGACAGGAAACTGTCCATGAAAAGTAGAATTAGGGTTCGATCTTCAGGGTTTGAGGTGCTGGGAAATTAATGGCCCCACTAGTGGAAACCTCAAAATCAGGAGGAATAGGAAGTTTGTCTGTGTACGTGCCTTTTGGGAAACAAGTTAGATAGGATGGGTCTGATATCCTGGGGGTAAGTGGAGACGTCTAGGGAAATTTTAAGACCAGTGATGTTGGCTGCACATGAAGGTGTAATGGTAGAAGCTGTGGACCAAGAAAAACTATGGAGAGGGGCTGGGGAGAAGCTCTCTGTGTGAAGTGCTTCCTGAATATGAGATGTCCTGGGTGACCTGGCTTAGGAACCCCAGGATCCATGTAAACACTGGATGGAGTAGAGCACATCTGTGATCCCAATGTGCTGCTAAAGGAGATGGGAGGCCGAGACGGGAGAGCCACTGGAAGCCTGTGAGCCTGAAGTACACAATGAGAGAGACCCCGTTCAAACCAAGTGGAGGGGGAGGGCAACACCTGAGATTGTCCTGACCTACACACACACACACACACACACACACACACACACACACACACACCAACGAAACACAGAGAGATTAAGAAGAACATTGAAACCTTTTAGGGACAACAAAATTTTAGAGGACAGGACACAGTAGAGGATGTAATATTAGGCTCTGAAGGAATGGTCTACATATGACGGAAAAGCCTGGAGTGCACAGTGTGAAGCGATTTCGACAGGGTTTCAGAAGGAAGTTAAGCCGCTGAGGATTATAGTTGAGTGCTCCGAGAGGATAAAGACAGAATAATAAAGCAAAATTTAGTAGTTAGAAGGTGATGGGTGAGGGAGCTCTTCAGTAGATATAAAAGCCAGATTAATTATTTAAAAGTCACTGACATGAAGACAAATGACACGAAGGTCAGACATTTTCATGTTAGGTCAACTACTGGGCCCCTTAATGTCAGGGAGCTAACTCACTAATACCACTTGGCAAGGCTATCTGAGGCGTTCACACACATAATTATGTAAACCTATCCTTGAGATAATGGAGTGCCTGGTCTTCACACTTGATATTCACACTTGTTAACACCATGAATAGAAGCTGCCTATCGCAGGAGTGGATAATGATGTCTAGGTTCAGTCTCAAACGGCAACAGAGAAGTCTCTAGTTCCAAGGGCTTTGTGTGAAACCATTCTAGCTGGTTTGCAATCTGCCTGATTGCTCCTCCTGTCTCAGGGACTGCGTTTTTGGACACCAGACCTTTCCGCTGGAGGTATCTTGAGTGGTTGGAGATGAAGTAATGAGATGAAAGTTACAAGACACGATGGCCAACATCTCCATTTGCTTTCTTTGGTAAGATTAATCGCTGATAACTATGGGAAGGAAGAGATTACAATGATGACATCTTTTATTTCTTTATTGCTCCCATTTGATTCCTGATGGCATGGATAAGCAGAGGACTTTTGGATAGGAATAAAGAGGAAGAAAGAATGTGATTTCATTGTGAATTTTTCTCCAGTAACATTGTAATGCTATCTTCTTTTTTTTCAGGCAATATTTTAATTGTTGGTAAAATAAAGATATTAAGTAAATATATGTTTATGTCATCTCAGTTTCCTTCCTTCCTTCCTTCCTTCCTTCCTTCCTTCCTTCCTTCCTTCCTTCCTTCCTTTCCTAATTGAGAAAAGATTCCTCAGTGTAACTCAGTCTGGATTCCTAATCCTTTTGCTTCATCTTCTGTAGGACGATGACTACTACAAAGAACTGGCCTTCAGTGTAGCCCAGGCTGTCTTTAGACTTTTAAACTTCTGTCTCACCCTAGTACTGAGAATTGTAACACACACACACACACACACATTGTTGAAGGTAATTTTTTTCATACAATATATTCTAATCAATTTCCTCTTCCCTAACTCCTCTCATGCCCTCCCCACCTCCTCATCTACCCAACTGCATGCCTTCTTTTCTCTCTTTTTAGAAAAAAAGAGGCAAACAAACAAAAAAGCCCTAAACAAACCAGAATTATCAAAACAGAAAACAAGAAAAAGCACAAGAAACATGCAAATACACACACATATACACACACCATAAAAACACAAAATCAGAAGTCATAGTATGCAAGCAGAAGACCAGTAAGACCAAAATCCAACAAAACAAACAAAAAGCTAAAGCACTATGAGACAAAATGTCTACAAAAATACCATCGAGTTCATTTTGTCTTGGCCATCTTCTGTGTTAGCTGGGGCCTGACTTTAAGGGTGGTTTCTATACCCAATGAGACTTCTGTTCTTTTAAAAGATTATTTTCTTTTGTTTTCATGTTTTACACCCTCTTTTCAAATCCTGTGTGCTCGTAAAGACTGAGCAGTCAGAAATTCCTGCTATCTGTGAGAGTCTTGACAGCTCTGAAAGAAGAGTGAGCAGTGGAAACACCCAGGGACAATCAGTGCTTACTTTTTCTCACTGAAAGTAGTGTTGCGTGTGGAGCTAACGTGCGTGTTAGCTGTGTGACTTGTTGGAACAAAACACCTGACAAAAGCCATCTTGGGAAGGAGGGGTTTACTTTGGCTCAGACTTTAAAGGTACGTGGTAGGACAGCATGGTGACAGGCACATGAGGTGACTGGCCATATTATACCAGAGGTAGGAATCGGGCAGATGAATGTTAGTACTTGGTTTGTTTTGTTTCATTTTTCCAGCCCAGGACCCCAGCTCTTGGGCTTGGTACTTTGAACATGTTACGCTGTCTCTTCCTAAATCAACCAAACTAGGTAATACCAGAGGCCTTACCTTAGGTGAATTTAGATGCAGTCCAGTTGCCAATCAACATTAAGGCTGTGAGGGTTAGGATAGGATGTTTTGATTTGTACTTGGAAAATCTCCTTCTTTTCAACTTGTCAGGCTTCCCGAGAAAGACCCACTGAGTAGATTAACAATTTAGAGTGAATGAAAGAGTGCCCAGGAGATTGAAGTTAAAAGAGGAGAATGGAAGAGAGAGAAAAATCATTCATTCATTCATTCATTCATTCATTCATTCATAAGTTTTCTCATCCAACCATCCATTTAGAAGTTACTGACATTGCTGTACGTTAGATAATGTGCTAGGCATCATGTAGAGCTACTCTGGTGAAGGACTTTCTGGTAAGGAGGAGGAAAAATAGCCTTTCGAGAGGAAAAGCTTTTTCTGTAAGTCTTGGAGTCACTCTGCTACTGAGGATGAACTGTCAGTCAAATCCGAAGAAGTGCAGAGGCAAAGGGATCCCAGAGTGAAACCCCTCAACAGTAACGAGGGGTGGGCCAGCACTGCCTACTTCTCCCTTCATCAGGAATAGTGAGGAACCTCAGGAAGAAAGGCCGGTTGAAGAAAGGGGCCTGGAGAGTTCTAACGCGGATCTTCAAGTTGAACCATCACAGGATAAACTGCTTTTAACTTTATACCCATAAGATTTTTACAGGAGGGTGGGAGAAAGTCAGGGTTAGCTTCTAATTAGAAACCATAGCCCAGCAGTGGCGGCACATGCCTTTAATCCTAGCACTTGGGAGGCAGAGACAGGCAGAACTCTAAGTTTGAAGCCAGTCTGGTCTACAGAGCAAGTTTCAGGACAGCCAGAGATACATGGAGAACATCTGTCTCTGAAGCAAAATAAAACAAAACAAAAAAGAAGCCATAAAATGTCTAGGAATGAATTAAGAGCAAGGCTGAAAAAAGTTCTAGTCTATATGTATTTTAGTTCTAGTCTAAATGTAGTTTTAGTAAACAAACAAACAAACAAACAAGAAAAAACTAGGCCTGGTTTAATAGTATTAATTCAACTCAAGCTTAAAAGAGAAAATTGTCCCTTGGATAACAAACTCTAGATTCTGTAGAATCAGGAAGTTTCTTCTCTGAAAACTCTTGCATAAGGACTGTTTGAGGCTAGATGAGAGGTAACAGGTTCATAGCCCAAAGGAACACTGTGTCTCTGCGTTATCAAACACTGACTGCCCAGCCAGCCCTTTAGCAGGGATTTCCTGGAAAATCCCTGGCTCCTAATACACTGTGGGGACATGTGAGTGGGAGCCTTCCTTTGGAAAGTTGTCTTGATGAGAAGAAAGCCAGTGATGACAGAACCCAGACATGCCCGTCCCTGAGTTGGCAGAAGAGGGATAATGTTGGTTGTGTTGACAGTTGACAGTCATAGCCAAGGACACCATGCCTTTGAGACGTTCCCTCTCAAGTTGGGCTTTTTCTTTTTGCCTAGTACACTTAGGGCTGGTGGTAGAAGTGATTGCCTGCCCTGCACTGATAACAAAGACACAGGATCTACAGGATTCAAAACTTTGGCTGGTTCCCCTCTTGGCTAGTGAAATAAGTGATTCGCATAGACTGCTCCTGAGGGTTATTGAAGCCAGTCTACACAGGTCTCAGGTTGCTATGAATCAGTACTTGTAAGGTTCACAAGCAGCGAGGAACCAGAAATACTGGTTTTTGCCAGACTTGGAGGTTGAAGGACTTGTGTGACTAACTGTAACAGCAATTTCAGGCCGTCTCGGGCAGGAGGTGGGGTTTATAAACAGAAGCAAACACAACTGACTCAACCTGAAGTTTGTGGCATTGATTTGACACAGTCGACCTACTTAGTTCAACAGTGCTACAAATGAATCGAGGTGGGCATTATGTATTTTAATAAAACAAAATAAAATAAAATTAATTAAGTATTAGATACTTAGAACACGTACTTTCGAAGTCTGTTTTAAAATAAACTTGTATTAGTTATGGAACTATTCTATTGCTTCCTAACTGTCAAAACTAAAATTCTTTTTAATTAAAAGTTTTTAGTCTTTGATAGTTTCCTGCACTGAAAGTAACTACTCCCTCTCCTCCAGCAATAATGAGCTGTCAATGTTCCCTCGGGGAGAGGTGATTCTTCATGAGCCCCTCTCCACCCACAGGATTGGTGGGCCTTATCTTGTGCTGATCTTGTGCAAGTAACGTAGCTGTTGGGAGTCCACGAGTGCAATGGCCATATCGTGTCCAGAAGACGGCGATTGACAGCATTCCTCTGCTTCCTCCAGCTACTGCATTCTTCCCATCTCCTCCCCGAGCCTTGAAAAAGGTGGTGTAGCCGTTCTGTTTGGTGCTAAGCTCTCAGTCACTTATTCACAGTACCTTGAGCAGAGGGAAGCTTCTTGACCAGGGCTGAGAAAAGCTCTAGTCTGCAAGTATAAATGTAAATATTCAGGAGGTGGTTTGAGAATATGCCCATCATTAAAACAATACTTGTAGATCCCTCCCTCCTATCCCCAGGGGCTGTGGCCTTCCCAGCCATGGGCTTTTGACCAGATTTACAATTCTAGGTGTGCGTTTCCTCCTGTGAGTCTCAAATCTAGTCAGAAAGTGGCTGATTTCTCCCATAACAGACATACCTCCATGGCACCGGTGGCTACAACTTGCGTAACAGTTTGTAGCTTGCAGGGTTCATAGGTAAGAAATACTGCTGACGACTTTTCTCCCATAGCAGTCTTCCTAGCATCTTCCCGTACAATGAAAACTATCCAGCCGGGAACATTCTCTCTAAGAAAATCTCTCAAATTTCATTGAATTTATCTTCTCCATAAAAAAAGGACAATGATTTAAATACATTTTTCACATTTCAAGCGATTCTTATTGAAAAAGGAGTACACAAAGATGCCCGTGTTTGTTTTCTTAATGCTCTTGGGAAGGATAAACAGATTGATAACTCTGGTGCCTGGTCTTGGCGTTGTTTACTTCCCAGACTGATAGAGCAGATAGGCTGTAATTTCATGCACAACACACAGATTCCTGGGATTAGGGATATAAAAGCCGATCTGTGGGAGCAGAACTCTCTGGAGCCATGTGTTAGCACATGCTGGCGCATTAGGCACTCTGACAGTAGAGCTGACATCTACTTTCTGCCTTTCACTTCAGGGCAAAGAGAAGTGGATGCTGTCAGAGACCCTTCCATTGTAAGCAAGAAAGGCAGAGGCAGGGGAGTCCATGACCATCAGCCACCAGGAGCTTGGACGGCTCCAAATTAACCCCTGTAAGGCATTTAAATACTTTACTGTATTTAAATCAGAAATAACCTCTTAAGCTTCCTGTTCCGCCCCAGGCCCACCTCTCCCCTCAGTAGGGTAGGGTTGGTGATAGTACCTTTTCCTTTTGTGTTGTTCCCATCTTTAGAACAGTTTCCGTATAAATGAGCACTGCTATTCCCAGTACACTTAACACTGAGAGTTTAGCTGGCCTCGTCATTTTAGAGTCTGAGCAGTGAATATTCTGTACGACTCAGTCAAAGATGCCTAGCACTTGAGAACTAGAAATGGAGGATAAAGAAAACAGCTAAGATCCATATCCAAATCACGTATGTCTTTTCGCTTATGGTTACCTTCTTTGATTTCGTATAACTGCCAACTACTGGGCATGCCATCCAGACAGAGGCCTTACCATGACTCACTGAATTTCAGCCATGGGCCTGTGAAGTCTCAGCTCTCTCTCTCTTTCTCTCTCTTTCCCTCCCTCCCTCTTTCTCTTTTAAATGTGTTTGCATAGATTCGTGCATGTGGATGTACACAGAGGCCAGAAGACAGCATTGTATCCCTGTAACTGGACTTGGAGATGACTATGAGTTGCTGTGAGGATGCTGGAGATTGAGCCCAGGTCCCCTGCAAGACAGTGAGTGCTCTTAACTTCCAAGCCACCTCGCCAGCCCTGTTGTTGAAACTTAGCATGCACTATTGATTGTCTACAAACATTTCAGTAATAACGTGATAATCTTCATTTTTTAATTAGGAGTCTATAATGACACAGCCATGAAAGTTAATGACGGGCAGACGACTTACGAAGAAGCTCTTTCTTGCCAATGCCAGTCCAGAGGAACACCAACAAATTATGCAATTCTTCTGGGTAGTGTCAGAAAAGGGGGGAGCATGTTCAAGTTGGGCCAAAACGGGCTGATTGGGTGGAGATCAGTTAAGTAGTTAAGACAATGATGTGCTTTTAGAGAAACCAACGCTGCCTCATAAACACTGATTGGACGTTTGGGGTGTTTCCCAACCTATCCTTTTCCCATTGGAGGAGCACTAGATCTCTTGGCTGGGTGGGGCTCCTCTCTGAGTTTCAGAAGCTAAAATAACAAGCAATGTCTGGCAGAGTGATTTTCCACATTCGCCCGTTTAAAGGAAGAAGGTTGTTCTGCTGTAAACAGTGATGGGAACTGTTTGCTTTGGATAGGCTTGGTCCTTATGAGCCAAAGAGAGCCTTCTTAGACTAGGTTCTTGCCAAGGTAGAGAGTGGATGCCAAAGGCACCCGGTCTCTAATTGTAATAAGTTTGGCCTGAAGAAAGTGTGCAGGGGCAGCAGGCTCAGCAGTCATAGCTTGAAAAAAATATCATTTGCACCAACCATTAGCATGGAGCAGAGTTCATGGTTACCTTGGGTAGACTATGACTTGGATTCTGTTTTCACACATCTCTGATCAGAAGAGGCTTTATCAGGAGACTCTACAGTCAATGCCTCTGTGGAGTCCCTCTGAGAGGTTTAGAATTCTTCATATCTGTTACAAGAAGACAGGCAGTCTGGCTGATTTCACTCAGTCTGGAACACGCACACAGTGCATGGGTTTTGAATACATGTCTGAAACGAGCCAGTATGGCTTCCGAAGTCAATTCTGCGTTTTAGTCATGGCAGTGTTTGCTATCCTGAAGAGCGGATGATCTATTTAGTGCCGTGGTTCTCCGCACAGGCTCTGGAGGTGAACTGATTTGACTTTGAACCCAGCCTCTACTAACTATTTGGCAAGTGATCTTGGACAGATCACCCAAGTTCATTATGTGCTCCGGTTCTATAAAATAGAGGCTGATGCGATTTCAGTAAGCGAGTGAGTACAAGGCGCTTGGAATAAGATCCACGGCTAAGTACATGTTCAATCTATATTAGCCACTTTTCTCCTTCTCTTGAAATTACAGGGGATGCCACCTGACTACTAAATTTCTGGTTGGAGAGGGACTTAGGAGACAGTGAGAAACTTGGGGATGTGTTATCTGTCCATCTCAACTCCTAGGTTCATCCACATTGGTGCACAAAACAACAGAGGGACCATCACATGTTCAAATGTTTAGGAAAGCTTTTCTCAGAAATGACCTTCCTGGCCCCATGCTTTAAGGGAGATCAGGTCTATGCTTACTAACGCTCTGTCCTTTGGATATTGTGAATATGAGCTGTGCTTATTAAAGCTGACTCTTAACCAGAGATGGTTGTGTGCCACCTGTACAGGATGGTTGTCAACGACCTGGGGAATAATCACTTTCTGAGAGCAACCATGTCCCAGCTGAGGGCAGGACATAAATACCATGGAGCAAGTGGGAGGTGGGGGATGAGACATTTATAAATAGCAGAGCATTCATTGTACAAATATTTCCTGTGTCTCAGTCCTCTCTAACCTCAGCTAATGTTTAAAAGTTACTCACCCGCAGCTCCTGCTATGAGCCATAGCCCAGCACCTCCTTTTGCAGTTCTACCAGGAGTCTTGTCAGTGTTCTCTCGCTGTGGAGAGATTCTATGACTGCAGCAACGCTGAGAAAGGGAAATGTGTAACTGGGGACTGGCGTACAGTTTCAGAGGGTTTAGTCTGTTATTCCCATGGCAGAGAGCATGGCAGTATACAGGCAGACGTGGTGCTGGAGAAGCTGGCAGTTCTACATCTGGATCCACAGGCAGCAGGAAGAGCGAGAGCCTCTGGGTCTGGCTTGGGCTTCTAAATTCTCAAACCCCAACCCCAGTGACACACTTCCTCCAACAAGGCCACACCCACTCCCACAAGGCCACACCTCTTAATCCTTTCAAAGAGTATCACTCCCAAAACAATTAGACACAGGAGCCTACGGGAGCCATTCTTATTCAAATCACCAGGCAGCTGCTCCTTGCCCTGGGCATTGAGTACATTCTGTTGTACTGTCGAGCAGACCTTGCTACCCAAGTCTAGCATTCCCTTGTTTCGTCTTCTGTCATGGACCCTGTAGCCCTCACTATTTGTGCCTTCATTATGGCAGGCACACATTGATTCACCTGTTGGGCATTTTTTTTTTTTTTTATTAAGGCTCTCTATGTACTAGGTAATGCACTAGGCACTGGGTATTCAAAGATGACTCAAGTCCTTGACTCTAGTGGGGAACAGCAACACAGATGAAGCAGGACAAAGGCAGCAACATGGTGGGGCAGTATTTAGAAATAGGGACTTTGATATGGATGTTTGGAGTCGTGTTCCGGCTCATCCCTAGCCAGCTGCGTGACCTGGATACGCTATTTAAGGGCTCTGTACTTGGTGTACTTATTTGTAAAATGGTGATTGTCATTGTGCCAACCTCATGGGATCATTGTAGGCATTGATATTTAGGGATATGTACGATGCTTGAAACACAGCAAGGGCTATGCATTCCATATTGGTTAAATTAGTGAGTAAGCAAATACAGTAAGACGTATCAGGGAATTACAGGAACACAGAGTCCTATCAGCACGATTAAAGCTTTGCATCCATTTAGCTTTCTTCCAGACTTGGGGATGTCTTTCAACTTAGGAAGATAGAAAGGAAGTGAGTCCAGCCAGAGTTCGGCTGATCAGCCTCAATGCAGTGCTAGTGTAGGGCCGGTCCATTCTAATTCTGCACCACATTTCCAGAATGAGCCCCTTACAACAGTGATCCAAACTCCCGCCTGTGTCGCTATGGCAGAACCTGGGCCTATTTTCCTACCCTTCGTCTCTGCCTTCATTTCTGGCCAACTCTTCAGTTCTTTCCGAAGAGAAGTCTTGTCTTGCTGTTACCAAGCTGCCCTTGTCCACCAGGATTGCAGCCACTAGCCTGGCAGTCATAAGATCTCCTTGACATCTAGATTCCTACACAGTGCTTGCTCTGCGGTTCTATACTGCAGTATTCTGCCACCGTTCTGCCACCTAGACAGCCTATTTTACTCTCCTGCCACTATACCCTCCCTACCTTGCTAGTCATTTCTAATGCCCTCTCCTCTCAGCAGAAGGTGTTTAGTTTCTGGTCTTAACCAACTCATGACTTTTACCACCGTCTACTCTCCCCTACTGACAGGAGGAAGCAAGCAAAAGGAGCTGAGTCAGATTCCTCTTCCACAATGGAGTGATCTAGTTTAGCCGACTCGTTTAGGAATTTCCGGGTGTATCAGGAGGTAGTGGTAATAAATAACCATGCACAGAGGGAGTTACTAAATAAAGTTTGCCACATGATGTGGGGGAGTGCCTTTACTTGATGTTCAAGTTAAGAAAAACTTCTTAGTAATTCCAGCTATGCTGTACCTGAGTATACACCCAAAGGACGCCAAACTATTACAGAAATACTTGCACATACCTGTTTATTGCCACACAATGGCTAGGAACCTTTCAGCCTCGATGTCTATCAACAGACAAACAGATGAAAAAAATGTTGTATACACTCAGTGGAATTTTATGCAGGCATGCTGCAGAAAAATGAAATATTATTTATTAGGGATATGTGTAGAACTGGAGATCATCATGTAAAGTGAAATAAATCAGACTCAGATGACAGATACTGTATGTTTTCTCCTCTACACAGATCCTAGGCTTAGAGTTATATAAAGATGTGTGTGCATGCATGTATGTGTGTGTATGTGGGCCTGTGTGCCAGTATGTGCATGTGTGTGAATGTGTGTGTATCATGAGTAAGGAGAGATCTTGAAGGAGGTGGGAGGTGGAGAGGGTAATGGATCTATATGATAAGGCAGAAGGGAAGACATCAGGAAGGAAAGAAATGTGGACAAATTAGAACAAAGTACAGAAATGCCAAGACAGAATGCAGTCCTTTGTATACTAACCTTAAAACTTAATAAAAAGAAAAAAAGAAAATCTCTTTTCTAATTTATCTTTCTGAACAACTACCCCCACCCCCAATACCAGTCGTACCGTGTGATCTAGTGAAGTCCTCCTATTGCACTCTGGGTTTTTTTACTTCTGTTTTTCTCCATGGTTTTTATTCTCGGTATTTCCATGCAGATTAAATGTTTAAGAACCTAAGGGCTGCCCCATCGCTTCTCCTATTTTTGCTTCTCAGAATTTTTTAAAATTTGAGTACAACTTTAATATCACTGCAAATAATGTCTCTCTCCTTGGACTCGCTTCCTTTGAACCTGGTTACTCACTTTATTCCTGAATAAGAAAACCCATCTTCTCCATTATGGTGATAGCTTCAAGGCTTCATCACTGATGAGAGTGTCATGAAAGGAAGTCAAGAGTGGAAGGGACAGACAAAAGGGCATAGTAAAATGCCCTGCTTTTAGTGACACAACCCAATTTTCATTAGGCCCCATGTAGTTGTGTAATTTCCATTAGACACATGCTGATTTCTTTTGGCCCTATGCACGGATGACAATCTTATCTCCCCTCAGTTCTATTTGGTACTTAGATGTAATTGAAAACTTAATTATGAGTGCGGCAGGCCATTTGCAGAGTATTTCCCACTCATGAATGGTTTTCTCATCCATGTTTTATGGTATGCATTTATTTCTTGATTGAAATAATTTTCACTTTAAACAGCATCTGACATTTGCAAAGGTTTTAACGCGCATTTGCACATGTCATTTCAGCACTCCACGAGAGGGGCAGAGTGGTTATTATTGTTGGGTTACAGATTAGGAAATAATGGCACCCAGGAAGGATGAATGAGAACTGAGCAAAAGCAGCGTTGAACAAAGAGCTCCGCTGGCCCAGCACTTACAGCTCAGATGGTGTTGACTACTTACCAGCTGTGTGCCTCTCTGTCAGTTTCTTAACCTCTCCAGGCACACCAGCCTTCATCTGAAGAGGGAGGGACTTCTGTTCAGGTCTAGGCTTCCTTCTTAAACATGTATGCTTCTTTAAACATCATGCTCATGTTTATTTTCTCTACTCAAAATCTGAAAGATGAGGAATCGGAACACACACACCCACACCCACCCACCCCACACACACACACACACACACACACACACACACACACACACACACACACACATACACAGGAACACACACACGAACACACGCACTCATGCAGGCATGCACACACACGAACACATACAAATACACACACACACACACACTCTTTTGGAACAAGAGTGGAGGCCAAACAGTCCCAAAGGAAGGCTGCAGCCTGTGGTGGTCCTGGACCAAGAGGCCCAGGGCACTGGACATGTTCTTTAAAATTGTCATAGTGAGTCATTCTAGATACAGTGAGATGGCAAATGCAGGTTGAGTGAAGCTCTGGAGGGTTCGCAGGCTGCGGGGAAGTTGGAAAGCAGCTCCTTTTAGGGGAGAGGCAAGCTGGACATCAAGGGCAGCTTTGCTGTTTGTTGATTAATGGAAATGTGGTAAGCATTAAAATTTGGATCAGAAAAGAAAAAAAAATTCCATAACCACTTCTACAAACTGAAATTGTGAAATGCACTTTGATGAAACAATGAATGTATTAATATTTACATAAATCTTGCTGTAATATCTTCCTACTGTGTTAGCTATGATAAAACCAGTAACAAAAAGTGAGGGGAAATTGAGATCATAAGAGTATATGTTTTGCAACACAAGATCTGGAAGGATTTAGATTTTAGGGCTCACAGTGGTGTGTGTGTGTGTGTGTGTGTGTGTGTGTGTGTGTGTGTGTGTGTGTTGTATGTTTATGTGTTGTGTGTGTCTATCTGGCTGGCTGGTCATGTGTAGGTCAGTTGTTCCTGATGATTATCTTTGTCTCTGTCTGTCTTCTTTGTTGTGGTGGTAGGGTCACGCTCAGGACCTTGCCTGTACTTGTGCATACTATCTACCCCTGCCTTACACCTCCAGCCCTCAGTCTCTTTCCTTGACCGCCAGTCGTCATTGGTAGAATCATGGGATTCTTCTGAGTGCTAGACAAGCACTCAACCTCTGTGCTACAGTCCCAGCCCCAAAACGCAATTGATAACTGAAATGAAATACACTTCCTGCGAATAAGGAGTCATCTGTGTACCATAGTAGGCTCTCACTAAAGTTGTGAGTGAATAAAACATGTCCTCCGACAACTATAACAATGACTGTAATTGTCAATGGTGGAAATAATTGCCACAAGGCAAACAAAATAAGAAACGACTTCTTTGTGTGAGATTAAGTTATCAGAGCTCTGTGTAACACATTCTATATTGTGTTTAGAGTTTTAACATTTACTGTAACATTTTTATGAATTATTTGAGAATTTCATATAATGTGTTTGATCATATCACCTTCACTCTTTCCCCTAACCCCTCCAAGACCCCAACCCCGTCTCCCTCCCCAACTCTGTCCTCCTCTTCCTCCTCTTCCTCCTCCTCCTCCTCCTCCTCCTCCACCACCTCCTCCTCCTCCTCCTCCTCCTCCTCCTCCTCCTCCTCCTCCTCCTCCTCCTCCTCCTCCTCTTCTTTTTAATGACCCATAGAATTTGATTTGTGCTGCTCATATACTCCTGAGTCTAGGGCCACCTACTAGAGTGTGGTTGACCTACCTAATGTTATTTAGTGAATGTGTTTTCCTGTGTTTCTGGGATCACAAAGCACTGTAGTGTCCTTGGCTTTTGAATAAACAGTGGTAGTCTCTGTAGCCATGTGGAGAGGGATTTCTGCCTCTGCTAGAGGTTCTGAAAGGTGGCTATTCTGTAGGGAGGGTGTTGTGGATATCATGAGCATCGTGGTTACTTTTAGTAAGAGCCTGGAAATAGAACCAAGTGTAAAGTTGCCAGATGGGAATTTCCCGTGTGTTCAGATGCAGGCTCTAAAACAGCCCAGCAGAGGATAAGTATCCTACATTTGATTGAGATGGGCTAGACCATCCCCAGGGCTTGCTAAGAGTTGCTGGGACGGTTTTTAAAACCTGTGGTCCCTCCACAATTTTCAACAACAGGGTCCTTAAAACACTTTAAAATAATAGATCAATTGAGACATGATTCATGTTTCACCATTCTCTCTCTCTCTCTCTCTCTCTCTCTCTCTCTCTCTTTCTGTGTGTGTGTATACTCATACACAGCTATGAGAAGACCAAGGGGCAACCTCAGACATCATTCCCCAGTGTCTGATAACCTTTTTTGGGGGAGACTGGGTCCCTCACTGCTCTCTCCAAATATGCTGTATAGATTGTCTGGTAAGTGAGTCTTAGCCCTTCTTAACGTGGTCAGTACTGGCATTACAAGTCTGTTCAGGTTTGTGTTCTTAACTGTAGAATTTGGGGATCCAGCTCAGGTCCTTGTGTCTCTAAGGCATGCGCCTTACTAACAGCAATCAGTTTAGTCCCCAGCTTCACTTGCAAAGCAGTCAAAGGTCTCACATGCAACTATCTAATCTTAGAACATATCTATTATTCCTAAAAGAAACAATGTGTCATTAGCAGTGGCTCCCTCCTCCTGGTCCCTAGCAAACATCAGTCTGATTTCTGTCTATATGGATTTCTGTCTGTCTGTATGGATTTCTATCTGTATGGATTTTTGCCCGTTCTGGATGGACTTGAATGGAATCATATTCTGCGTGGCTTTTTGTGTCCGGTGTTTTACAGTTAGAACGACGTTCTCAACGCTCATCAGTGTGGCATCTATTAGTACTTTAATCCTTTTTAGAACCAAAATTCATTAGATGACTGTACCATGTTTTATTAATCTATTCACCTGCTGCTGTGAGTGTGGGTTGTTTTGATTTTGGGGCTTGCTATCATTTGGAAAAACATTTCCCCCAAAGTCCCTGTATTTTTAAATTTTTATGTATTATTGTTGTTGTGGTGGTGGTAGTGTAGTAGTGTGTATGGTATGTGTGTGTGTTAATGTGTAGACTAATGCATGCCATGGCAGACTGTGGAGGCTAAAAGGCAACTTTCAGGAGTCAGTTCTTTTTCTACCTTTCTGAGATGTTGACTTTCTTGTTGCTTCTGCTCTGCTGTGTACTCCAGATTAGCTGCACCATGAACTTCCAGGTGATTTTCCTGTCTATGCCTCCCATATTGCCCAAGGACCGTGGGATTATAGATTTGAAAAATGAATCTGGCTCAGGCGGAACTCAGGTCATCAGCCTTGCTCAGCAAGTGCTTTTACCTGCTGGGCCATCTTGCTGCCCCAAAAGGTTTTAAAAGCTTGGTTCTGAGTGAGGCACTGTTGGGCGGTGCTGGATCCTTAAGGAGGTGTAGCCTGGTTGGAGGCTTTTAGGTCTATGGGGAAGTGTTCTTGAAGGGAACTGTGAGGCCCTGCTCTCTTCCTTTTTCTCTCTACTGCTTCCTGGTTCGAGATAAAGGAGGCTTCACTCCATTGTTCTCTCTCCAGACACTGCCTTTAGGGTTCCCAAGCAGTGGGGCCACTTGATGATAGACTGGAATGTCAAAACACATGAGCTTAGAAAATTGTTTCTTGTCTAAGTCAATTATCTCAGGCACTTCGTTATAGTAGCAGGAGGCTGATGAATACAGGACTATTGTAAAGATTGTGGCTGTGAATATCCATGGTCATGTTTGTCTGTGATCTTGTGTGAACTTGACCTCTGTCCTTTGAAGTCTGTGAGCAGAGCATGGTATTATCTCTTTGCCTTGGCGTGAGACCGGCTGGATCCACCCTCAGAGTGGTATTTTCAGGAAGGCTTAATTTTCAGGAAGAGTGCCTAAAATGCAAAGCAACCAAATGCTTGGATCCTGGACTGAATGAAAATGAGGAAATGAACTGAGAACCAACATTAATTGTTGCATTAGTTACTTTTGTGCTGCTGCGATAAGACTCCATGCGAAAAGGTGACCTCTGGACAAGTTTATTTTGATGCGCAGTTTAAGAGAGGTAAGAGACCTTTCTGGCAGCAAATGGTAAACAGGGCAGCAAGAACCAGAAGCAGAGAGGTCACATCAGGAAGCAGAGGGCAAACTGAAGTGGGGTGACGTTTCCAGTGATGTACATCCTCCTAAAAGTTGCACCTCCTGTCCCCCCATACAGCACCGCCGTGTGTTTAGACGCCTGAGCCTATGGGGGTCATTCCTCTTTGCTTCTCAACCATGAAGGCAATGTGACCAACAGCCTCCTGCTTCCGCCACCAATTCTGTCCTCAACATGATGACCTGCGTCCTCAGACTATGAGGTAAATGCTCCTTTCCTTAATTGGCTTTCATCATGCCTTTCGTCACAGCAATAAAGCAATAATACAGGTGGGCGTGGTGAACACTAAAAGTATCCTGTAAAGAGTACTGCCCAAGAATGTTATCTGTATGAGGAATTTATTACCTAAACAAAGATAAGCGAGAGTTGATGGTCCACAGTAGACTAATATCTACTTGAAGGAAAAGAAAGCTGTTGTTGGTTATTTGAAGGGTGAAGTGTATTTCCCAAAATATTCTTTTAAAAGGTGTATGGGTGTTTCATCTGTGTGTGTGTCTGTGCACCACGTGTGTGTCTAGTGCCTTGGAGGCCAGAAGACAGTGTTAGATCTCCCAAGAGATAGTTATCAGCTGCTTCGTGGATGGCTGGGAATTGAATCTAGGTCCCCGGAAGAGCAATCAGGGCTCTCCACCAATGAGTCATCTCTCTAGCTCTGGTTTTGAGTTTTTTTTCCTAAAGGAAGCCATCAAGTCTTAACAAAAGAGGGTTGGCTAACAAATGAATAACTTTCCCAACAGAGGACACCACTAGCTAAATAAAATGGGACCAGCTAAATAATGAAGACCTTTTGCTTCTTCTCTTTTAAATTTCAAGACAGGGTCTCACCATGTAGGCTGGGCTAGCCTTGAACTTGTTGAGGTTCTACTGCCTCAGTATCCTAAGTGTTGGGATTCTGGGCATACACCCTAGGCTCAGCCTCTGTGCTTCCTCAGTTCTCCTTTCCCCTCCGCTTCTCAGGAGGAAGAAGGAGCAGCAGACTGACTCAGTCAGGGCTGAGTCAAAAATTGTTTTACTTCCTTATTGCCGGTTACTAAGACCCAGGAATGCTGACCTAGAACTTAGGTGGGAAAAGCCAGCAGAGGAAATGAGGGTAGGATATTAAGCCCAAACAACCCCCTCAAACAGCACTGTAATAAAATGAAAAGCATAGGAGAAGCTTTTCAGTCTGATCAAAATATTGTCTGGGGCTGGGAAAAAGAAAATATAAAATAAAGTAAAGGCTCTTCTGATATTACATTCTTCATGCCCAAGAATGGCAGTGCTGAGGTAGATTTCTGGGTATTTTAAAATGTTTTTATTTACTTAATTACTCTGTGTGCGCATGTGCGTGCGTGTGTGTGTGTGTGTGTGTGTGTGTGTGTGTGTGTGTGTGTGTGTACTACAGCATGTGAGTGGATGTTAGAAGATATTTGAGGAAGTCATGTGGGTCCCAGGGATTGAACTTGGGCTACTGGGTTTGGGGGCAGGGGCATTCACCTTGTGTGATGGCTAATCTTGGTTGTCAACTTGACTACCAACAATCAGTTAACACTCTGCTGGGCATTCCTGTGAGGGATTTTCAGAATCAGATTGTTTGAAGCAGGAAGACGTACCCTAAATCTGGGCCATTTTAATGGACAAGGAAGAAGGAAACTTTGATTTCTGTCTTCTCACCCTTACTTGCTGGCAAGTTATCTACCTCACCACTGTGGCTGACATAAATCAAGCTTCTTCAGGATTCCAACTCAGAATGAAGACCAGCAGCTTTCCAGGAGTCCTTCAGGATTCCTGCACCAGACTGGAGACAAGCAGCCTCAGGGACTGAACTTTTTGACTTTTCTATCCTGAGACAGCCATTGTTGAACTACCTGGACCACATGATGAAAGCCAAGCTAATAAATGCACATATGTAAGTATGTATGCATGTATGATGTATGTATATATGTATGTATGATGTATGTATGTATGCATGTATGATTGATTGATGTATGTATGTATGTATGATGTATATTCTATCAGTTCTCTTTTTTCAGAGAGTCCTGATGACTAGTACACTTGCTGACCAACCTCACCAGTCTCTGGGTGGTCTAATTGCATACAAACCAGTAATTTCCACTCCCTATCTCTCCCTCTCACTTGCCCACTCCCTTAAGTTTCAGCAACAGGTTTGTAACTTGCATATGAAGGATTTCTGATTGTGTTATTGTATTGTAGTTAAGAGTACCACGGCCTGGTATGTAGAAAGAGGCAGAAGAGAAAGTGTTTTGAGTTTTTTCGTCATCAATAATGATTGGCCGTTCTTTGGTGGGGGTTCATCACTCCTGTTTTGCATGATGGAGAGTATGAATTTCTAGGTGGTGTTTTATTGAGTAAGTATTTTAATTTAAAAAAGTGTAAAATGCTCAGATTAAAGACATTTTCAAACTCTGGGAACACAATTATATTTGTAGCTCTCTAGAAATGGAAATATCTATTAATGCTAAAAATACTTTGATAGAGCAATCATCTTAATTTTATTAAAACAAGCTTTTCTCACCACAGGAATGATAGTTATGGACCTCGGTTAGGGAGATTTCCTTCTCCCGCAGAGCACATATCTTCCTCTAAGTAGTTATGTTTACCGAACATTTTGAAACTTCACAGAAGTCATTCCACTGCCCAAAGGCCCATTCCAGGCACAAGGTCAAGGCAGTGGAAGGATAATGTGGCAGCCTTCTTTTTTGTTGACAGGGAGCTGATAGCAATAAGATGACATTTAACAGAGATGAATTCACTTGGCATAAACACAGAACTGTTTGTGGATGTGAGCCCTAACATTCAATAACCCAGGAAACGCTGGATCAGCATTGATAGCAGTTCATGTTAGAACAAAAAAACTCAAGTCTTAGAAATGTGGTAGGGACAAGGTGTGTATGGGAGATCTCTGTCCCCAACACTCCAGTTTTATCATGACCCAAAATCTGTTCTTAATAAGAGGGTCCATTTTTTTTTAAAAGCAAAGATAGTTGACTCCAACTTACTGTATAGAAGAGGTCATAAAGACCGTGGTGTAACCCAAGGCAGTAAAAATAGAAGTGCTCTGTGAGCAGCCTGGAGTCAGGGTGGGCAGGGATGACCTCAAATCACATCCTTCATCCTTTGTTGTTTGTATCATTGTAACCGCTTGTTTTTTTCTATGTCTGCCCCAATTCCCGAATAGTTACAATGCTTACGATCTTAAGGTAGGCATTGTTGTCCACGTACCTCATAACTCATTATCTCATTTATACTTGCTATGCCTGCTATGTGACTGGTTGGTCACCTCTCCTCAGTTTATACTTCTGACTTCCTCTGAGTGGTGACTCTTCCCCAGCATCCTCTCTCTGCCGGATGTCCTGCGTATTCTCTCCTGCTTTGCTATTGGTCATTCAGCTTTTTATTGACAGGTGAATCCTTTGCACAGTGCACCAGAGATTATCCCGACACATCTCTGGGGTATCATTTTGAGTGCTAAGCTTAAAAAAGAAGTTGACAAGTGGAAAGCTTTTTGCTGGGGATACTTGTCCCAGATTTATAAAAGAAGTTCAGAATGACCACACTCGCAAAGACTAAAGGGCCGATCAGTTGCCTTTAGAATCGAGGAAAACGTTATACGGAGACTTAAGTTCTCAAAGACCCTTTACTCCTTCTGTTTAATTTGTTTTGACTGGGAGGGAAACCAGGAAGACATTGTTTTCACCTTTTAAGTGAGGAACTCAAAGCTCCAAGAAGCTAACTTCACTTTGTTCAAAGTAGCAGGGTTGTTAAAGGGGATGTTGGGACTAGAATACAGGCCTCTTGCTTCAACGACATAAGACATGCTTTACTCTGTGGAAGGTGAGCTTGGGGCCAATGAGTGTCCTTAAAGACAGAATACAATAAATATAAACACACACACACACACACACACACACACACACACACACACACTCACTGAAACCAACAAAACTAAAAGCTAAAATAGTAAAAGGCAAGCATCGTGGCAAATACCTATAATCTCAGCACTGGGGAATCTGAGGCAGGGGAATCATAACTCAAGACCAACCTGGGATACAGAGTAAAATTCTGTCTTAGAACAAAACGAAGCCAAACAAGGTAAAAATGGGAGTCCTACCCCCTCATCATGAGCTCTGTTAATGGTACTTTTCCAGGGAAATTAGGTACTCTATAGTTTAGAAAGGACCCCTTTATAGAAGACTTCAGACAACCTTCTCCGCCTCTATTACTATTACTAGTTGCTTGTTTGTTTTGGGTGAGGAAGCAAACAAACCCAAACCTGTTGGCATGTGCTCCCCTAATTCGTCAGTTAGCTAAGGAGAGCTGGGTTCTAAAAATCCACTTTCATTTAAAAAAAAAACTATTTGGCGGGGCAGCAGATAAACGACTCACTGATATATTATATCAATCACGTGTCCATGGATCTAGTGTGTTGGCATTAATGTTTCTTATATGTTTGCCATGCAGACAGACAAAGAGGCAGTAATGAAAAAGCAGCCGCCTGGGCTGAAGACTAAAGCCAAATGACTTTAGAGAGAGATTCAGGGAGCCCCATGTTTGTGCAGCCTCAGGACTCTCCATTTTTACTGTGTTTCTGAAGCGCATGGCACGGTTGAGGTTAGTAACTATGGAGACCGATGTGATATACTTACTGCTGAGAAGGCTTAACACAGAGGGAATCAGAACAGGCTTCCTCATGCATATGAAGACCTGAGGGAAGAAACGTGAATGAATGAAAGCAAGGAATGGGAGGAAATATTTTAAAGGAGGGCACATACAAACAGAAGGGAGAAAGCAGCAGCGTGGAGAAGAACGGGCGGTATGCTTCCTCTCTCCTTTCTATCTCTGCTCATCTAGCTTTCTCCTACATGGTGCCTCCCTGCTCAGAAGGTGACCTTCCAGATACACCAACCAGTCCGGAGCCCGCTCTCTAGGTGGATCGTTCTTACTCATCTTTCCATGACCCATTTGTGGTATGTTACATTGATCTGAATGAAGATTTGAATCCTTATTCCCCCCGTCCCCAGCCCAACCCTGACTGGTTGTCCCACATGGCTATACACTTTGTGCTCACTTCGAGAGCTTCCAGTCAGGGGGTCGTGTGTGGCTGAGAGCTGAACCAGGTTCCTCTCTCTGTGCCAACAGCCCACGGGAAAGGGCTGCCTTTTCAGATTCA